>NC_054881.1:41837423-42009923 GCF_018320785.1 Cheilinus undulatus
CACTCTGTTCCAACATGAGAGGGAGGAAGGAGAGGATGATGGAGGAGTGGCGAGAGGTCTTCAATCCTCCACAGGTGCTTAAATTGCCTCCTTCCTCTCACAGCTGGCCTTGGTTCAATACGCAACAAATAGGGGCAGCTGGAAATTGTGAGGCAGTACCATCTCTCCCTCTCTCCGCCTCTTTGCTCTTTACATTAGGCTCGCTCTGTGGAACACTTCCAGGAAATCCCAGAGGACGGGAATGGGATGTAAAGAGCAGCCACAGCAGGGTCACCTTGTGGACGCTTTAAGTCATCTGGTGGAAAACGGGCCAAATACACTTCCTATAGACCAGGGGGGTCAAACTCAGTCACAGCAGGGGCCGGATTCTGAATTAGGGTCTGACCTGAGGGTCTAACAGGGTCCACATTAAACCATTAACTGTTTACCTCATTATCACCAGTAATACATTATAATAAAAACGGCACTGATGAAAAATGATTTTAAGATTTAAGAAGTCAAAATGATTAGTTAAAAGGCTCATGATCTGAAATAAGTCTAACTTACTAATTCAAAAGGTCAAAACACAAAATTAGCTGTTAAAATAATGCAAATAAGGCAAATAAAATAATAATAATAAATGGAATAAAAGAAAGCCACAATCATGTTTTTAAGGCAGAAATATGACTAACAAGTTAAAACAGTGCACAAAAAATGTCAAAATATGACATCAAGGTTGAAATAATAAATTGAAAAGGTCAATAATTAATTGAAAAGGTCAAAATATGAAATACAAAGTAAAAATAATAAATTTTCAAAGTCCAAATATGATATAAAACCTTGGTTCCCAACCTGGGGTCCAGGACCCCCCGGGGGGGCGCCAGAGATCTTAGGGGGGGCGCGAGGCTTTGTCTGCTCTGAGGCTGCCAAAAATAGGTTTGCAAATATTGACTAAAATAATGATAAAGCACTTATAAAGTAGTTCATACAGAGGTCTTTTGTTAAGAAAAGTATGCATGGACCTTTTTTAGGGTTTTATCAGTGGAACAATTAAAATCTATGTTGACTTTTGGCAGCAATGTGTCACTTTTTCTTCTCTCTTGGGTCCTAGGGGGGCTCCGCTTATCTGAGGAGCGTGTAGAGGGGGCTCTTAGGAAAAATGGTTGGGAAACACTGATATAAAACATCAAAATAATAAATTGAAAAGGTTCAAATATGAAAAAAAGTCAAAATAATGAATTAAAAAAGTCAAAATATGAGATAAAAGTTAAAAATAATAAATTGAAAGTAGTCAAAATATGAGATAAAAGTCCAAATGATAGTTTGAAGTCATAATTGTGTAATGCAAAATTGAAAATATGAAATGAAACAACAAATTAATTTCCTTTCTCACATTGTTTTTGTTTAATTATTTTTACTCTATTTATTTTATTTTTTTTTACATTTTTATACTGGAGGAAATCTGCAGACCTCGTATTTTAGAGCCAGGTATACTAAAAATAGGATATGATCTTGCGGACCGAGTGTAACTGTACCATGGGCGGGATTTGGCCCCGGGCCTTAAGTTTGACACCCCTGCTATAGACGGTATTCACCATCATGAATGTTTTACCCTTTTATAGATTTTAAAAAGAAGTCACGATCAAAAAAAAATATATACATACATTTTCTAGATATATATATATATATAATTTTTTTTTTTTTGGACAAAAATAACAAAACAGACTGGAAGGTCCAGTCATGTGTTAATCAGTATTCCTGGCTACCATTTCACCACAAAGACAAAAGAACACTCCAAGCAACTCAGAGAAAAGGTCACTGAAAAGCAGAATTTAAGGTATGGATACAAAAAGATTTCCAAGGCACCAGGCAGACCTTTATGGGAAAGTAGCCAAGAGAAAGACACTGCTGAAGAAAACTCAGATTCAGTCTGGACTAGAGTTCACCAGAAGGACTGTGGGAGACTCCATGGTCAAGAGGAAAGCTATGGGTTATTGCAGATTGCCTGTTTTAATGGAATGTTATGTTCGGCCAGTCTTGCCTTCAGTTTCTGCTCAGTTTTACCAACGTAAAAGCCCCTCTGAGGACATCCAGTCACCTGTAAAGCTGTTTTTTGTGGTACTGTCACAATGATTGTGGTTACCTTCTCTGGAGTCTAACCAGGTTTTTTTTGTCTTGGGGGTGGATGGCTTCTCAGGATGGTGTCTTATTTTTAATATCTGGATGTCTTTGGCTTACTGTAGATCTTTCTTCTGTGTGCATACTACATACTCCTTTATTTCCTCTCTCGTGTTGGCTGTGCTTTTTTTGTTGTTGTTGTTGTTTCCCCTAGAGCAGTGGTATTCAACGTGTCGCTCTTTTGTGATGATTTGTGGCTCATTTATGTCTTAATTTGAAATATTATTCCCCAGAAAACCTTAAAAAAGAAAACTTTGACCTCAGAAATTACCCCTTAATCATCACATTAATCAGTTTGTTTCCATCCTTATACAGCAGGTTTTAATGGTCATACTTATGTGTCAACCTTTATTTTATCTCGGTCTATTTCCATTGGCCTTATTTACTTTTTTTTTTTTTTCCACTTTCAATCTATTTCTGCTGGTTTCTGCCCATTTTTACCGCCTCATGTAGTGACTTTTTGACCATTATTGCCACTTCTGTCCCATTTTTTCAATTTTTCATCAGATTTAGTCCCTTTTATCCTGCTTCTTTGCAATTCTTTTGCCCATTAAGCTGCCTTTTGCCATTAAATGCCAATTTTTCCCACCTTCTAACAGCTATTTTGACCATTTAAGTGACTTTTCACTCCTTTTTTGCAGCTTTTTGACCACCTGTAACTCAGTTTTTGTGACTTTGCATCCATTTTTGCCACTTTTCACCGTTTTCTACATTGTATGCCTATTTGCCCCTTTACCTCTTATCTTTTGCCACTTTTTTTCACCGTTCACTCATTGTCATTGCCACTTTTACCCATGTTTGCCACTTTTCACCACTTAGATTGCGGCTCTTGCAAAGGTATTTTTTCAACAGTTTGGCTCGTTGGTTGAGCAGGGTTGAGTAACGCCGCCCTACAGTTGCCTTGTAATTACCTTTTTCATTTGTAAGTCATGTATGATCATGCGTCTGTTGTTTTTGATGGTTACCTTTGTGCCGGCCCCTTTCTGCAGTTGTCTGGCCGCCATCCTGGCCTGTTTATTTAAACTTGCCTCATCTCTGAGCTGCTAAGTCTTGCTGTAATTCTCTTGCAGACTGAATAAGATAGTCAGGATTTTGCCAAATTTACTGTAACCTACAAGCCTTCCTGGGCCTGCTACTGAGAAGCATCCCAACAGCATGATGCTGCCACCACTGTGCTTTAAAGCGGGTATAGTGCTTTTATGGTGTTTTGCAGCATCAGCATCATCCCCACATCATTTAATTCTGTTAAATGTCTTGTCCTGATAGCCGTCGCATCATACGGCTACTGAATGCAAACTGTGGTGCCGACCGCTAGGTCCCCTGCAGCTCCCTTCTTTTTTTTAGCTATTTTTCACCGAAGCACAGAATCATTGATTGTCCCGGGGTTTTGGGGACTCTGAGTTTAACTCTAAATGACTCCAGATAAACCTGCCACTGTGTGATTGACTCTCTGACTCAGTCGCTGTCATCCAGATCCAAACCGCCTGTTTGTAGCTTCGGCTGAATAAAGTTGTTAATCAACAGCTGCTACATGTGCCGAAGCTCTCCGTGTGTGTTTGTGCCCGAGTTAAAGGGTCTAGGGATGCTGAAACCTTCATCCTGGCGGCCAGCAGAGAAGCCCACAACCTTGGCTCTAGATCAAACACTTTGTGGAGGCAGACTGTGGAAACACGGCTGCAGCCCTCTGGCTTGAAAAACACATGAAAAACAACACGTGCACACGTCTGAAAACATTACATGATATCCCCGATGAAAGGGAAGTTTATGCCTCCGAGGATCTTCCTAGGCAGTCCGAAATGCATGCACATGAAAGATCATTGCACAAACAAGAAAGTTCTATGCTTGTACGTATTTGGGAACGACTTCGGCCATGTTCCCTCCGTCTGCGAGCGTTTGATCTGCCTCCAACGTTCCAGCTGGCTTTGAGGATGGAGGTCTCCCTCTTCTTGGCCCACCTTTAAAGCCACATGCTCTGTAATTAACATGAAGGCCCTTCTACATCACCCAAGAAAATAAAATATATGAAAGCCAGGACTGGCATCAACACGGCATCATTATTTCAGCGTGCTCAGGCCTGAAAGCAGAACCACCATGTACTGTATGTTAACAGCTGTGCCCTGAATGGTAAAGCTCTTAGATTGGACAGAAGCGTTGTTCGTTAGCCGTGGTTATTGAGCCTTGTCCCTGCTACCGTGTCATTATGGAGGATCAGAATTGCATTTTGTGCTCTAGATGGAACATAATGTGTTTATCTGAGATCGATCGGGGGAGGAGGGTTTAATATGCGCTCCCTGGAGTGAGGAGGGTAAGGATGCCATACAAGGGGGATTAATAAAAAAGTGATTTTCTTTTCAGATGGGGGCAGGGACGGACGACGGCGGAGGGATGGGAGAGCACACACGGAGAGGCAGGGAGGCTTTGGATAAAGAGGACGTACATTTAAAGGAATGTCGAGGATTTGAAGGCCAACCCCGGCTATTAGTGGAGATAAGAACGCAGAATTCTTTACATCATGTCCTCTTTGGTCTTTAGTTTTAAATTCAAACATCAACTGAAGTCTGATTCTATGGAAGTCCAATTTTGCCAAATAAAAAAGAAAAAATGTAAAAGGCAATTCTTGAAAAAAAAAAAAAAGAAATCCTAAGTCATAATTATTAAATAAAAAGTCAAAATTATGAGATAAAAAATAACAATTATGAAATAAAAGTCATAATTATAAAATAAAAAGTCATAATTATGAAATAAAGTCTTAATTATAAAATAAAAGTGTTATTTATAAAATAAAAGTCATTATTTAAAATAAAGTCTTAATTTATAAAATAAAAAAGTCTTAATTATGAAATAAAAAGTCTTAATTATAAAATAAAGTCTTATTTATAAAATAGAAAGTCGTCATTATAAAATAAAAAGTCTTAATTTTAAGATAAAAAGTCTTAATTTTAAAATTAATTCATTATAAATAAACATTCAGCATGAATGTTTATGGCTTTAAAACAGCAACCTGTTGTCCCCAGTATCTGATCTGAGATTATTTCACCCGACCTGGGATCAGTGCACAGAGTCCAGAGAGAGAGGATCCTGCAGAGATGTTTCCCTGGCTGCTCACAGAGCTACGAACCCTCTTCTACCGAGTGAAAACTTGACCTATAAACACGTCTGAGCTCCAACAGTCGTTCTTCTGCGTGTCCGTTCTCTCTGAATCCCCCTGAGATCACTGCACGAGTCATGAAGTGGGGCATCTCTGTGTGCAATTTTGAAGCCTTTCAGCGCTGCGCCAAGACCAAAAATGCCGACCTCTCATGTTATAGGACAGCCTGTGTCCAGGTCAGGATTAAATGTTCAGTTATAAAGAATCTGTTTTATCGTTATGAGAGGGATTTTTACCATTTAATACAACCTGGAGTCAAATACGCCACAGGATTTATAAACGATGCCCCATTTGAATGTAAGTGATGAAGACCATAGTTTCACTTCTTGCTGACATTAAATTATATCATATTTAAGTAAATTTAGTTGAAATGAGTTTGGTTTCACACATTTTTATAGTTAGAGATTATACCAGGCTGGAGATTGAACAGAGTCACCGAGGCGAGGTGAGCGACTCACGATGTCTGCGTTTGTGGCTGACGGACAGTTACGTAAGGAAAGTGTTTGCTATCCTGAGAGCTGCTGTTTTAATCCCTCACAGAGAGAGAAGATTTTTTTTTGGCCGGCCACACACCAGACGATTTTTTTAATCTGAAATAACTTTAAAACCTTGAGAGACCACAGACTTCAGGACAGTTTCCAAAGATTTCTCATCTTTAATCCTCTGAACGCACACGCTAGACGACTCAGCCAGACTGTCAGATCACTGGAGACCACACACCTGCCGACCTGCCTACGACCTCCCGTGATCATGTGACTTCAGGAAAAAAACACGGATGTCTGTCGATACCGTCTTGCTGTCTCGCCACAACAGGCTGTCCTGGCAGAGTTACAGGTGCAGCAACAATCAGAAAACAGGGGAAAGATTCAGGATGAAATCCTGGCTGGAATTAAAGTACAGCTGTGTTCATGGTTGTGAGCGGTGAAAGTACGTATGATTCATCTGGTGACGCTACCCGGTCTGCTCGCTCTCAGTGGTTGTTGTGGGTACTCCGTCAGCAGCACTACGACTTAGAATCATAATTATCAAACATGTTTGATATTTATGATTCAGGGTTTGGGAGGCTACGACAAGATTTGGAGCAGTAAATGAATCATGTTGACACCTCACACATGCAGACTACTCAGACAAATAATCGTTTGCGATGAGGCTCCAGTTGGTATACGCCCCCACGATTGGGGGTCAAATCTTGGCTAAAATCAGGCTTAAAATCCTGTAGTGTGTGTCCGGCCTTACAAGGCAAAAACCTCTGACATTCATGAAGGTCTGAGATGCAGAAAACTATCAGAGGTGCAGCAGGGCTGGGCTATGAGAGTCCGTGCAGCAGCGCACGGTGGTTAAATTCTTCATCTTTAAAAAAAAGAGAAATGAAAACTAGACAAAATAATCCCTCTCCTTCAGTCTTAAAAATCATGCGGCCTGTATCAGACTCTTTTTGGACAGCATGGTTGCAGAGCTGAGAGGATGAAGCAGCTGCCGTGTGTTTTTACGATGTTCCTCCCTGCTCTAAACAGAGTTCACGCACCACATCTGACTCATTTATTGCATCATATTACATCCTTTCCTTGCTATAATTACAGAGAGATCATGATAAATTAGTGAACATTTGTATTTAAAACACCTAAGTAAATATTAAAAAATGAATATATTGTTTAAAGATGTCTCGCGGGCCAGATGACACCTGCTGGGGGGCCAGTTCTGGCCCGCGGGCCGCCATTTGAGGATGGCTGTTCTACGATGATGCTTGTAAATGTGTGGGGAGCAGTCTCATCTTGCTTTCTCTACCTGACATCCACCTGCTGCAGTTACAGTCAGACATTTACTGTGTAGAAATGATTGGTTGGTTTATTTGCGTATAAAGGTCAAAGACGCATCAATCTCAGTGCCAGTCTGTTTTTAAACTCCTCACAGGAGCCTTCACTGAAACTCAAATGTAAAGTGAACAACGGAAAAAGCTGCAGCCTGATAGAAGCACACATCGTTAGTACGGCTCTCCTGGTTTAAACCACAGGAACGTTTTCTTAATTAGCTCTCATACTGTTCGCAGTCAACATGCCATCATACCCGCACTGCCTCTATTCCACCAAATACTCTCCAAGCTCAGCACACAGATTATATCTGGTGTTTAAAAGAAGATTCCTCTGGTTTCTTAAATGGTAAATGAACTGTTGTAGAAGGCTTGTTTAGGCCTAGACAGTTCCTCCAGACCGCCTCACCCTCACTCACCTTCCATCAGCGATGACTTCTCAGGGGTGATTCCAGCCGTCAGCGTGCGCTCTGTTTAGGGTGAAAAACAGAAAATTAGATGAAAATTAAGGGTGGACTCCCAGCTGAGAAGACGGTGTAGTTGTTTCTGTTTGATCAGTCTGATCAGCTCAATCTCATTGGCTATAGGTCGTTTGCAATCACATGATCCTAATAGGTCGTTTCCACCAAGCGGTCCGGCTCAGCTCGGTGTGGAACGGCGCTCATTTTTGCATTTCCACAGAGCAAAAGTTGGAAAGGGTCCCAAAAAACCGACCCGTACCGTCCCACTTTTTGGCACCCTTCTGTAGGAGTGCCAATCTTACCTAACCGTACCAAAAAGGTGGAGCTACACACACAACAACAGGGGCTTTCTCTGTTTCCCTGTTTCTGATTCTGTCAATAAAGGCACAAAAGGCCAAAAAATAAATCTTAAAAAAAATCAAGCTGAAGCTCAGGATCAGGGACGCTCTGACTCAGCCAGTGATGAAGAACTTCCTCAGACAGAACCCATTAAAACTGCATTTCAATTCCTGAACCAGAATATCTAAAATAATTTAAATGTATGTAAAAATGTGATCAGCACAGCAGGACTATTTAGACATGTTTAGAATTTGGATAATTTGTAATAACTTTGAGGAACCAACAAAACTGTAAAACCATCAAGTTTAAAAATGGCACTTTAAATTTATCAGCAGAAATGTTGAAACAGTTCATTTAAGTTAAGCTCTTCTGGGCTGCTGCCACCTCAGGAGTATTTTTAATTGATAAATCTCACTTTACTGCAGTGTTGACAGTAATTTTCTCTTTTTGTGCACACATTTATGTTAACGTTCCCTCACAAGCTTTATTTTGACACTACATGGGTTAAACTCCAGTGGTCCTTACCTTTTCTTTGCTCTGTTCATTGAGATCACCTGACAAAAGACCTGCTGGCTGCTCAAGATGGCCTTTTAAGCCCCTCCCACAGGAAGTGGATTCTACCACCAGTGGATACTGGAGGAGGGGAGTTTGGACTCATGATTAAATCCTTTTCTTTTGCTTTGGAATTTCTCCTAATGAAGGATAATCATTTATTTTAAATGGTTTGTTTTGATACGTTAATTCTCTTTAATAAGTTACATGTTTGGTTTGAGGTCACTTTGGTTTCCCTCCTGTCTGTTGGACTAGCCCATGGTGTCCATAAAACCCCCCTGGAAGGGTGAGGATTCTAGCTTTACCCTTTTAGTGACTTTATTCATCAATCATTGTCAGCATAATTTGATTTTTCCTCAAAAAGAATCATAAAAAAATCTACAAAGTAAAAAAATAAACTAAAATCTGTTGTAAAAAAAAAAAAGTGACTGCATAAATACTGACGCCCTTTAGAGTGACTAGCCTGATTCAACAGAGGTCAAAAACACCTGTGTCTGGAAGGTGCAGTCACTGGTTTATCAGTATTCCTGGCTACCATTACACCATGAAGACAAAAGAACCCTCAAGCAAATCAGAGAAAATGTTACTGAAAATTCACTTCCAAGTCTCTGAACATCCCCCAGAGTTCAGATAAATCCACCATGAAGAAATGAAGGAATATGTCACGTGAATAAACCTGTCTAGATCAGACCGTCCTCACAAACTGAGTGGGCGTGCAAGGAGACTAGAGAGAGAGGACACCTAGACTCCTATGACTACTCTGAAGGAGCTCCAAGCTTCAGCAGCTGAGATGGAGAGACTCTGCAGACAACAGCTGTTGGCCGGTTCTTCAGCAGTCAGAGCTTTATGGGAGAGTGGCAAAGAGAAAACGTGTGTGGGAGAAAGTTCTTTGGTCTGATGAGACCAGAATGGAGCTTTTGGGCCATCGGACAGGACGCTTTGTTTGACGGACAAATGCACCATCCCCACTGTGAAGCACAGTGGTGGCAGCATCATGCTGTGGGGATGCCTCTCAGCAGCCAGCCCTGAAAGGTTTGTATATGCTTCAAAATATATTCAGATCCTGAGGGGCAATCTTATCCAGTCTGCAAGAGAACTACTACGGCTTTAGAGAAGATTCATTTTCCAGTGAGACAAAGACCTGATGTGATGCGGAGACAAGGCCGTCCAATAGGGGGGAGAAATGGGAGAGATTTCTGGGGCCCAGCCAAACTGGGGGCCAGCAAAATCCTGGTCCATTGTAAAGTTAAGCTGTGGTATTTTATATTTAACCTGAATAACAACCTGAAGGTGGTTGAACAGCCATGAACACTCAAGTATAGTCCTGTGCAGATAAGGCCGCCCATTATGGGGGATTAAGGGGGAGGTTTCTGGGACCCAGTCAAACTGGGGGCCCATGGAGGTCAGCAAAACCATGGTCTATTGAGAAGTTAAGCAGTGAAAACCATATTTTATATTTTTTTAAGATTTATTTTTGGCCTTTTTTGCCTTTATTAGTTAGGACAGTGGATAGAGTTGGAAACAGGGAGGACAGCGGGGAGAGACATGCAGGAAATAGTGCCACAGGCCGGATTTGAACCCGGGTCGCCTGCGTATATGGCGTGCGCCTTAACCACTCGACTACCGGCGCGCCAACCATAATTTATATTTGACCTGAATAATAGCCACTCTTATCAAAGAAACAGATATCTTTATTCATTTACATAATAAATAGCCTTCTTTAAATGAAAATAAGTTATCTTAAAAATATCATTAAATGGGTTAAAAATGACTAAAATTGGTTAATAATGGCAAAAATGTTGTAAAAGGTGATGGAATTGGATTTTTAAAGAACATAAATAGGTTAAAGTGGCAAAAAGGCACAAAAAAGTAGTAAAAGGGATTAAAAAGTGGCTGAAATGACTTTTTAAGTGCAAAAAACTGGTGGAAATTCGAGTTTTATTCATTTGTGTAGTACATATCCCTCTAAAAAAGGTAAATCCTTTGTTAAAACAGAATTAAAATATGTTAAAAATAAGTAAAATGGGTTAATAGTAACAAAAAAAATGGTGAGAAAGGTGGTGAAATTAGAATTTATTAGTCACAGAAATGGGTTAGAAAGTCAAAAAATTAGATAAAAGTAGAAAAAAATGGCAAAAATGGGTTAAAGTGGCAAAAATGGGCATATTAAGGTGTAAAAGGGGATTCAAATATGGCTGAAATTGTGTTAAAGTGGCAAAAATAGGTGGAAATTTGGTGAAATGGGATGAAAAATGATATAAACTGGCAAACAAAGGCTTATTGGAGGCAGAAATAGTCAGAAACTGGCTTAAAAGGCATGTCAGATAGTGAAACGTGGCTTAAAAAGTGGTAAAAGGGGTTAATAGTGGCAATAATGTGTCAACAGAGCCAACAATAGGTGGTGACCTGCAAGATTTGTTTTAGAAGTGGCAAAAACTGGCAGAAAAAGTGGTGGAAAGGGTTTATATGAACAAAAATGGGTTTTAAGTTGCAAAAATATGTTAAAATTGATGGGAAAAAGTGATAAAAATTGGTCAGGAGTGGGAACAGTGTAGTTCAAAAGTGCTCTTAGTGTTTTTAAGGCATCTAGAGACCTCCTCTCAGTGTCTCGTGACCCCAAATGGGGTCCCGACCCCAACGTTGAGAACCCCCGCTGTAGATAATTTGTGTCTGGACTTGAAAATGCTGTTCACCTCAGCATGTGGACTGAAACGGGCCCTTAAACTGTGAGAAAAGCTCCGTCATTGATCCACAGCCTTTGTCGCTGAATGCCTAACCACTCATCTGGGCTGTGTGACATGAAATGATTAGCAAAGTGCAATCTGTGGCCATAAAAACACCTAACTGTTCCTCTTGGAGTTGCTTAAAATCCATAACAGAACAAAACAGAAGGTGAATGTTTGCCAGAAGTTCATCAAGTGAATAAAAGCACGCCTCTGAATGAATCATTCTGTCCCTCGGTGGCTGTTTGTTATGAAACGGGCAACTGTTTGAACACATGTATGCTGAATAAAACCCTCCCTTTTCTCTGTTTAGTGTGAATCTGATTTCAGGGACACGCTGGGAGAGAGAGACGATGGACGAGCTTGAGAGACGGGACCAAATCATGCGAGGCCTGTTAGATGTCACTTCCATATGGAGGTGCCAGCTTGTGACTGTTAGCTCGTCCTCAGCGGACCCCTCCATACCAGCGGACCACCTGCCGGCCGACCAGACAACTCGTGCTCAGAGGAGGCACAGAACACAGCCGGGGCGACCCACGCCAACTCTACATCCAGTCCGTCTGAGTCTTTGAAAATCTTTCAACATTTGTGCCGCTGAAGTGAGGGACAAGGACGAGGCAGACGGTGCTCAGCCTTCATTCAGTATTAAGCAAAGGGAAGCATCCCTTATCTTCAGTACCCAATCCATAAGACCTGGAAATGAATAATTCAGTGAACACTGTGGGCCAGGAAAGCATTATTTATACATTACATTAATGTGAATGTCTTTAGGTGTGTAGGTTTAAAGGCCTCCATCACTGATGATCACATGTATGTAGTTTGGTTTTATCTATCATAAGATTATGTTACCGTCTAAATCCAGTGATCTGTGATCAGAACATTAATATTTCTGAGAGTGAGAGCTCTGTAACTGATGCGTCCTATACCCGCTGCATCAAGAAAATACACATAGATCAGCGTTACTCAACCCTGCTCAACCAAAGAGCCACATTGCTGAAAAACACCTTCACAAGAGCCACAATCTAAGGGGTGAAAAGTGGCAAAAATTGATTAAAGTAGCAATAAAAATAAGTTACAGGTGGCAAAAATGGTCAAAAAGCAGCAAAAATGGATGAAAAGGGGTTGAAATGGGGAGAAAAACTAGAAAAAAAGAGTCAGAAAGTAGCAAAAAATGGGTGAGGAGTTAGAACAAAGGAGTTACAGGTGGCAAAAAATGATCCAAAAGTGGCAACAAGGTAAAAAAGGGCAAAAATGGGCAACAAATAGGAAACTAGTAGTATCTAATGGCAAAAGGCTTAAATGGGCGAAAAGTGGCAAAAAATGGTGAAAAAGGGCAAAAAGCAGAAAAAATGGCAAAAAAGAAAAGGCAAAAATGGGGAAAACATGAAACAAGTGGTAAAAGGCAAAAGGTAGATTAAATGGGTGAAAATTGGCAAAAAAAAAGTTTCCCTTTTTCAAGGATTTCTGGGGGAATAATATTGAAAATGAAGACATAAAAGAGCCACACAGTGAGTATCACTGATATAGATACTAAACTGTTGATGTTTTACCTTTTTATTTATTTGATAAATCAATCATGGTCGATTTAATTTGGCCTTTTTGACCAGGAAAAATACCCCAGAAAACCCTCTAGATTTCTAAAAAGTAATGTTAGTTAAATAAGAATTTGTAATAAAAAGTAAATGACTGCATTAATATTCACCCCTTCTAGTCAGTATTTAGTCTCCTTTGGCTGCAGTCACAGCTCTGAGTCTGTGTAGTTAGGTCTCAGTCGTACTGGACTCTGCGATTTTACTCCATTCTTCTTTGTAAAACTGCTCAAGCTCTGTCAGGTTGCACAAGGATGGGGTGTGAACCGCCCTTTTCAAGTCCAGCCACAAATTCTCCATTGGATCGAGGTCTGGGCTTTGACACGGCCGCTCCAGAACATTCACCTTGATTTCTTCAAACCATTTCTGTAGCTTCAGGTCATTTTCTTGCTGGAAAAGAAATCTTCTCCCAGGCCGTAGTTCTCCAGGATTTTCCCATTTTTTGCCGCAAACATCCATCTCTATCTTTACAAGCCTTCCGGTGACGGATCCTGAGGAGCATCCCCACAGCATGATGCTGCCACCACAGTGTTGTCCACCAAACATAGCATCTTGTCTGATTACCAAAAGAACCAAAGAACTTTCTTCCTCTTGACCATGGAGACTCCCACAGTACTTCTGGTGAACTCTAGTCCAGATTGAATCTGAGTTTTCTTCAACAGTGTCTTTCTCTAAAGCTCTGACTGCTGAAGAACCCGGCCAACAGTTGTTGTCTGCAGAGTCTCCCATCTCAGCTGCTGAAGCTTGAAACTCCTTCAGAGTAGTCAGGTGTCTTGGCGTCCTCTCTCACTAGTCTCCTTCTTGCACGCTCACTCAGTGTGTGAGGACGGTCTGATCTAGGCAGATTTATTCATGTGACATAATCCTTCCAAACTTTCAATAACATCTTCTCTGAGTTGCTTGGAATGTTCCTCTGTCTATGGTGTAATGGTAGCCAGGAATACTGATCAACCAGTGACTGGACCTTCCAGACACAGGTATCTTTCTACTACAATCACTGAGACACATTCACTGCACTCAGTGAATGCAAGTTTGCAAGTTTGGTTGGGCAACTTCAAATCCGTCTGAAGTCTGGCCCACACTGAAAGATTTCTATAAACATAGCAGATGTTGAAAATGTGACACACCTTACACATGTCCAGTAACAATGAAGATTATGGAGTTTTATTCCAGTTTTTGTTCAATTTCTGGTTGTTTTTTTGTGAGAATTTACAAAGAAAACAAAGATGGATGAAGTCATGGAGAGAGTGAAACATGGGCCGTGCGTGCAGGGCCATTTGAAGAGGAATAAAACTGGATTTTATGTGGTTGTTCCTCTTCAGTCAGCTAACGTGTTTGGCTGACTACGGGGTTTCAAACACAAAGAAGTCAGTTGATCCTCTATCTTTTTTTACTTCTCTAACAATGGCTGAGTCTGTGACCCGCTGATGAAAGCTCCTTTATTTGCAGTTCTCCTTTCTCTCGTACAAACAGTCAAACAGACATTCACGAATGAATTCACAAGTGGCAACCTCACTTTTCAGCTCCTGATTATCCTCAGAGAGTAGCAAAATGAAAATATGAAACTTCAGAAGTTAAGCGCAAAAGGAAAGAAAAGAAACAACTCTGACATTTGGATAAAGACACACAGCCAAAACTGTCAGCTGGGACGCCGTGATGCTGCTAAAGAGAGAGGAAGTGAGATCTCAGAGACTTTAAAGCAAGGCAGTTTTTCAGAAAACAGCAGAATGTGTCCAACCAAAAAGATGCCAAATCAACTCTCCATAGCACAGAGATGTGTCCTCTCACTAATGGTGAGTGGCTGGTCAACAATGAAGTGTTTGGAAGAGGAGTACAGCACTCTGGGGAGTACAAGTGAGGGCAATGTGCACAGGGAGGGTTGTACTTTTTGTCAGTTTTGTTTTGTCTCTGCCCCATCTATCAATTCATGCGTCCTCCTTACATAACTGTCACAGCCCTTCAGTTGGAAGAAATCTGTCCTCTACTGAGTCCAGTTCTGCTGAAGTTTCAGCCTGTTAAAGAGGCTTTTGTCTCAGTTAGAAAGCCTTCGCTGGCATCACACATTGCACGACAATCTTTGCAGCGCAGGAGGCTGTACACCCCCACAGCATGATGCTGCCACCTCCATGCTTCACTGTTGGCATGGTATTGGGCAGGTTGTTTCCTCCAGTAACAGTTAGAACTGAGGCCAAACACTTGAATCTTGGTTTCATCAGAGCAAGACTAAAGCAGCCCTCAGTGTTGTAGGACTGCTGAATGATAGAGCTAATTAAAGGGTTAAACTGCACATGGACGCATGCAAAATATTACACACAGGAAGCTATTGCACCATAAATAATATTGCATATTAAAATAGAAATGCATGTAAATGATATGCATCATTTTCTTATATTAAACATAATGCTCCTTAAGAATACCGCAATTACACCACTTTCCACATTATTAAGTAAATGACATTTTTCTCTAATTTCCTAAATATTAATGCAAATGACAGTCAGAGTATTTATCAAGTCATCAGCCATTAGAGCATAATTCAGATGGTTTTGAACAAACTTCATAATGATAACCATTATTTAAAAAAATAAAAACCCCAAAATGCACTGTTCCACATTATTAATCAGGCCACAGGTTTCAGCAAGATGGGAAATAAAAAGGATCTCTGCTGCCAAAAAAGTGTCAGATAGTGTAATGCTTTGGACAAGGAATGAAAACGAGATATTTCATGAAAACTTCAGCGTGATCATTGTACTGTGAAGAAGTTTGTGGCTGATTCAGAGCACAGACGGGTTCCTGCAGATAAAGACATAATGAGGAAGGTTTCTGACAGACTAATTCATCAGATTAAGAGAGCAGCTGCTAAAATGCCATTACAAAGCAGCAAACAGGTATTTGAAGCTGCTGGTGCCTCTGGAGTCCCACCAACCTCAAGGTGTAGGATCCTCCAGAAGCTTGCAGTCGTGTATAAACCTACTATTCAGCCCCCCCTAACCAATGCTCACAAGCAGAAACAGTTGCAGTGGGCCCAGAAATACATGAAGACTCATTTTCAAACAGTCTTGTTGACTGATGAGTGCCATGCAACCCTGAATGGTCCAGATGGAGGAGTAGTGGATGGTTGGTGGATGGCCACCATGTCCCAACAAGGCTGTGACGTCAGCAAGGAGGGGGCGGGGTCCTGTTCTGGGCTGGGTTTATGAGGAGAGAGCTGGTGGACCCCTTTAGGGTCCCTGAAGGTGTGAAAATGACCTCGGCAAAGTATCTAGAGTTTCTGACTGACCACTTTCTTCCATGGTACAAAAAGAAGAACAGTGCCCTCTGTAGCAAAATGATCTTCATGCATGACAATGAACCATCTCATGCTGCAAAGACTCCCTCTGTGTCATTGGCTGCTATGGGCATAAAAGGAGAGAAACTCATGGTGTGGCCCCCATTCTCCCCTGACCTTTAACCCTAGAGAACCTTTGGAGCATCCTCAAGCTAAAGATCTATGAGGGTGGGAGGCAGTTCACATCAAAACAGCAGCTCTGGGAGGATATTCTGACATCCTGCAAAGAAATTCAAGCAGAAACTCTCCAAAAACTCACAAGTTCAATGGATGCAAGAATAGTGAAGGTGATATCAGAGAAGGGCTCCTATGTTAACATGGAACTTGTCCTGTTAAGATGTTTTTGATTGAAATAGCTTTGATTTCAGTAAATATGACCTCCTAATGCTGCAGATTAAAAAAAAAATGACCATTTTCAGTTCTTTACACCAATAAAATGTTTTAAACTCTGTTTTGCATAATAATGTGGAACAGTGCATTTTGAGTTTTTTTTTTTTAAATAACAGTTATCATTATGAAGTTTGTTCAAAAACATTTGAATTATGCTCTAATGGCTGATGACTTGAAAAATACTCTGACTGTCATCTGCATTAATATTTAGGAAAATAAGAGAAAAATGTCATTTGCTTAATAATGTGGAAAGCGGTGTATTTGTTTAGTATTATACAGGTATCTGCCCACTGTTGCTAAAAGCTACCACATGCTATTTATACTGGTTCTGTATGTGATAGAACAGGGAGTTTTATTGTTTATAGATATAGTTTTGACAAGTATCCTGAGATAACTTGATAATATTTAGTATTTTATTGATTTTCATTTCTTTTTCTCGTGTATCAGAGCGTTTGCTGTGAGGAGAACTCCAACAATAATGACAAAAGTGTTGTTGTCTTTCAAAATAAGACTTCTTAAAACCCACAAAAAAGGTAAATTACTACATTTTTGGGGAGTTTGCAACAAAGTCCTTATGCATGTATCCACTCTAACTTAAGCCCAGATCAGTGGAGGGCTGCAGTGATGGTTGTCCTCCTGGATCTTTGTCCCATCTCCACACAGGATCTCTGGAGCTCAGTCAGAGTGACCATCAGGATTACATCATGGTCACATCTTTGACAAAGCCCCCCAGATTGCTCAGTTTGGCCAGGTGACCAGCTCTTGAAAGAGTCCTGCTTGTGCCAAACTTCTTCCATTTGGGAATTATGTTTTGTGGATACCTTCAGTGTCATTTTTAACCTTCGCCAGATCCGTGCCAACATCCTGTCTCTGAGCTCTGCAGGCATTCATAGCTTGGTTTCTGCTCCGATTCCATTGTCAGCTGTGAGGCTGACACAGGTGGACTCCAACCAAGAAGAAGCAGTGGCTTTGTCTCTCTCGAAGCAGCAACAGTTCGATCCCTCAAGCCTGTTAGCATTGTGATGCTAAGGGTTGGTAAGGTATCCGACGATAGACACGCTCTATTCATGCCAGGTCTGTCACAATAAAAGCCTTCAATGCTAATCAGCATTGAAGAATTTTATTTTGAAGAGTAACACATGGAAATTGAAGGCTTTCAGCAGCAGCTTGATAACAAAGATGCGTCATAGGTTTAACTCTTATAAGATACTTTTAAAGCTCCGTATGAAGGATTTGCATTTCTCTGTTACAGCTACCATCACTCATCATTTTTGTGACTTAGTCATTTAAATAACTGGACTTCGTTCTGTGCCAAGAGTGATGGATTAGAGGTCTAAAGCAACTTGAGAGACTTTGGTCATCAGCTCATACAGCGACTCTACTTACTGACAGTATTTCATCTTGATGTCACCACAAACATGACCTTTTGATCGATACTGAACACACAGAGCAGAAAGAGCGTCTCTCAGCCGTGACACTGGCCTGTTTCTCCACACAGCAGAGCTGCAATTGGTTATTGATCTCTTCCAGATGATCATGCACAGGCAGACGACTGCTGGAGGAACAAGGGCATGTTTTCACATGCTGGGTGAGAGCGTAGGCATGGGCTCACAAACACATCATTTTCTCAGCAGCGTCTAATCACATTTCATATTTAATCACACGGCAAAGTGCTTTGATTAGAAAATTGGCTGTTTAGACACCGCGTGAGCAAGTGAGAGCGAGGTAGAGAGAAAGATCTGCTGAAGTAAGAGAAATTTGCTCCCAGTAATGCAATTTGCCGCCTTATTTCTCCCTGTTTTTTCTTCCTGTCTCATGTGCTCTGGGTCTCGTGTGAGCTTTGGCCAGGAGCCGTATCGAGCCTCACAATGCTCCACACTGTGATATTTATATCCACCCAGAGAGGCTCTCCTTTAAAGGCCTGGAAATCAAAACTGCACATGCAACATCTTGAATTATTCCTCTTCTTGTGGGAGCTGAGAGCAGCCAAAACAGCTCTTCAAACAAGTCGGGCTGGCTGCCGGAGAGGCGCTGAAACAATTGAGAACCAGTTTCCCCACCCTCCTCTCTGTTCGTGTGTCAGCAGGATCCATTAGTAAATCTGCAGTTGACCATTAGTTTCCTCTAATTGGAAAATAATGATTCTTCCTGGAATCTATGCCCAGCTCTGTGACCAGTAACAGCCAGTCCTCCAGACTCCTTCTGAGGCCATTCTCCTCCAAATACCAACAACATGGTGGCTTAGTGAGAGGCCTGAAGCTTTGGTGGGGAGTATTTGTCCTTTGTAGAACCAAAGAGAAGCAGTTTGATCAGATAAAAGTACAATCTTTGTCTGTATCTCTCTTTTCCATTTCTGCAGGTATCTTTTTTTCATATTTTCTCCTTTTGCATCTCCCTCTTCTTTCTTCTGTTTTGCCCTCTTTTCTTTTTCTGCATCTCCCGAAAATGTGAAAGAGGGGCAAACAAGCCGGGCTGCAGGCTAGGCTAAGAGCCTGGAGTACCAAGCTTCTTTCTCCCGGGTGAATGATGTGAGGCTGCGGATTGCTAACCACTACTTGGACCACTGTGTTTGCTGCTACAGAGGAGACTGCCAGACACAATTTCGTCGTGTTTTTACAATGCAATGACAATAAATGACTATCTAATCTATCTAATCTAACGACCTATGTGACCCATGCACTCAAGCACAGTGGTGGAGACAGCAGATAACATGACAAGAGCATATGATGATGATTGGTCCAGATCACACTGAAGACCTGCTAGTCCACCAGCTAGGACAGGACAGGATGTGTGCTGCAGGTCTCCATCATCACAGACTAAAAGCATGTGTGATGCAGCCATGATCTGACGACTCTGTAGGGCGGCGTTCATTGATATGCTCTGACCCTTCCTACCTCTAAGCTCTCAGCTGTAGCGAAGATTGCATCGGTTCCTTTGATGTTTAATCACTCTCACTATTGTCGAGCTTCTCCTATTTTTATCTGGGTGATAATCTGCGCCGGCCACAAACTACTTTATTACATCAGTATTTCGTTTTTGTTCCCTTTTGAAGCACCGCTTTGATTTATTTGTGTTTGCTCGAAATCCTCTTTGTTCTCCTGCCATCATTTTTGTGTTTTACATCTCTCTTACCAGCTCTCCTCCTTTCTTTTACCGCTCTCTCGCTCTCCCTCTGCATTGACACCATCTGTAAACATCCCGAGCGAGCTCTGATTGAAAGCCGGCGACGAGGCGAGCAACAGTTCATGCATATCGGAGCAACAAAGATGGATGTGAAACATAGGCTTTCATAATGAAGGTATAAATCAGCCTCTGCATCCGAGCTGTGTGTTTGGATCTATCGCCCCTGTCATTTAACGCATCTTGTTGTTGTTTTACAATTTCCCGACATGTGTTCCGTGCCACGCCGGCGCTGTTAATCCATCTCAATGTCGGCCGAGTTTCATCTGTTTCTGTGCTTGTTAGTCACTTTCTTAACTGTTTAGTGGAGAGATTCATCTCTAACGTAAAAAGAGCTCGCCTGTTTTTTCATGCTGCATTTGAATTTTCTATCGACAGACTCAGGCAGGTGTTTTTTCCTCTCTCTTCCTCTCCAGGTTCTTCTGAAAGGTTATTATAGCATCGTCTGATCAATGCTCAAAGCGCTGAAGGCTAAGTAATGATCCTCTTGTCTTTTTTCAGGTCCCCCCACTCCTGATCTGGATTTTCGACTCCCCCCTTGTCAGCGGCCTCTCCTGAGTGTTAAGCAGGTCAGGAGGTTAAGAAGGCCTGTTATCCATAAATCTACAGCAGATTTTAAAGTCAAGAGGGGCTGTTATGATATCAGCAAAGAGACGTGATCGACATAAATCCTGCGTGCATGCGATGCTAGTTTCCTTCATTCTTATTGGTCCGAGTGGGAAACAGCTGATCCGACAAAACCTGTTCACAGCAAGGCCTCGGTAGGCTGTAAATCCTACCAATCACATCGGCGCTGTGTAGCCGCAGAGATGCAGGGATGCTGTGGAGGCTGCAGGGAATCAAAAATGGAACGTCAGTTCTGACTGACTGAAAACCCTCGTTTCCAGGGAACGCTGTGCATCAGATCCTTCTTGTTATTCCTCCTAAAAGACATTTCCCTTAGACGGGTTGGTGTGCTGGAGATCAAGTCATTCAAAATATCCAGCCTGAGCATCCAAACCTACAGCATGACTCTGAGCCAACACTGCCCTGCAAATTTATCAAACATGGCAGCCGCAAGCCTAGAAATCTGACAATGTAAGAACCTTTTCAGCCCCGGGATGATATTTGGATTCTGGTCATGTACGTATGTATACACTATATGGACAAAAGTATCTGGCCACACCTGTTAATGATGGAGATAAGGCAGTGTTACCCAACCCTGCTCAAACTGTTGAAAAATACATTTTCAAGAGCCACAATCTAAGAGGTGAGAATTGGCAATTAAAAAAAGTTAAAGGTGGCAAAAATGGTCAAAACGTAGCATACACTGGGTAAAAAAAAATGGCAAAAATGGGTGGGGAGTGACCAAATAATGAGTTAAAAGTCACAAAAATATTGCAAAAAATCAGGGAAAAGTGAGCAAAATGGGCAAAAATCAGAAAAAAGGTGGGAAAAATAGGCAAAATGTTGCAAACACTGGGGTAAAGTGGCAAAAATTGGTGGGAAGTGACCAAATAATGAGTTAAAAGTGAGAGAAATGTTTCATTTTTTTCCACATTTTTGCCTTTTCTTTTTGCCACTTTTTCCTCATTTATGCCCTGCCCAAGCTGCCTTTTGCTGTTAAATACTACTAGTTTCCTATTTTTTAGCCATTTTTTGCTGCTTCTTTTAGCCCCTTTTATCCCATTTTTGCCCTTTTCACCATATTTTGCCCATTTAAGATAACTTTTGCCATTAAATACCAATCATTTCCTATTTTTTGCCCATTTTGGCCAGTCTTGACTGGTTTTTGCCTATTTAAGTCACTTTTAACTCTTTTTTTCTGCCTTGTTTTTACCACTTCTGGACCATTTTTTGCTGCTTTCTGACTCTTTTGCTGCTTTTTCTCCCCATTTTTGCCCGTTTTCATCCATTTTTGCTGCTTTTTGACCATTTTTGCCACCTTTAACCTATTTTTATTGCTACTTTTAGCTATTTTTGCCATTTTTCACCACTTAGATTGTGGCTCTTGCAAAGGTATTTTTCAGCAATGTGGCTCTTTGGTTGAGCAGGGTTGAGTAACGCTGCTCTCCAGAATGAATGGGCACACATTCCCACAGAAACACTGAGAGGAGAGGAGGCTGTTATAGCAGCCAAAGTGGTGCCAACTCCACGTTAAAGTCCATGTAATTGAGTATAATAATGGTCAGGCGTCTGAATACTTTTGTATAGGTATCTGTTGCATGTGTCTGTTTTGTCTAATAAATGGTGAATTTCTTCTTTTTCACTGTGCAGTATTTTAGTCAAGTTTTTAAATGAGCTCTATAAATAAATTAGATCTGACTTTATTAAAAAAACTCAGAAAAGGTTTGTAATAATTACAGCAGCCAGTCTGCGGGGGGGGGGGCACTCTACTAGGGGACTTTTGCATAGTTCATCTAATCATCGATGCATCCATGCAAACTTCCTCTGCCTCTGCAGAAATCTTTGCCCCAGTTTGGCTCAGAAATTCTGGCCTTGCCTCTTCCTGTGTTAGCGCGCTTTGGTCCTTCTCAGACCTAATGTGAGTGCTGATAACTCCAAATGTTCAGGGCTGCTGAGGACTGATGAGGTATCAGCCTGCAGCAGCTACATTACTTCATTATAATTATGATAAATGTCCAATCCAAAATACCTGCTTGTTTATGCAGCTGATGAATGAGTGGGCCTTAATTACTTATTGAAATGAAGTGTTGTTTTGGCGTGTCGTAATGCTGCAAAGAGCCTCTGCAGACATGTAGAACGCTGATAATAAAGCTGATGCAATATGGCAGCCGAGATACGAGGTGAATGTTGAAGCAGAGCTGCTTTCATTGATGGAGTCTTTCCAAAAGCAGGATCCATGTTTTAAATCCTACATTTTAAGGAAAAGGCATCACAATATTCTATCTAAGGTGTCCAAACATATTTTCATTGGCTGACAGAGTGCAAGTTTGTTGGATTTTCATTTGTTTTTCCAGGAAAGCCAAAAGAGAATTCCTGCAGGGCCGGCTCCTGGGCTAAATGTGTTTGACTGATAAGAAAGTGCAAAGGCCCAATCCAAGGTGGGACATCCAGTAAGGTCATTCAAGATATGATGGAGAAGAAACAACAGGAAAGGAAGTAAAATGCCCAGATAGATGGCACTGGTGTTACCTTGAGGCTTAGACACATAAAATGGGGATAATCCAAAAGTAAACACTTCTATTCTATCAGACACTCTCTCAGCTCTGCGTGTCTGTTTTCCATGCCCCTCCCTTGAGCTCCTGCTCCTCTCAGGCTCCCTGAGGGTCCTGCAGAGCCTCGGAGTCACGGCAGCTCCTTCCTGAGGCTTTTCTCCAACTAGAGTGATCCTGCAGCTCCAGCACTCCCACCCAACAGTCACTTCTTATACTTTTCAAGATCAATACACAATTACATTTGCATCCAACGCCCTGCTAAAAAATATGTGCCTGGCTTTGCAGGGAATGAGTTCAGGGGTGTATGACACGGGAATGGAACAGAGGAGAACCTGGGGATAGAAACAAGAATCAAAATCTTCACAAATAACTAAATTAAATGACTAAACGGACAGCGCGGGTCCTTTTCTATAGTGGAGCACCGTGCAGCCCAGCTGGATCATGAGATCAAGAACGAGGGAATAAAGAGAAGAACATGCAAACAGCATGTTGCTCTGCAGGCAGGAGGATGAGGAAGGTTCTCAGCAGGCAGGTCTGGTTTTAAGACCATAAATAACAGTAAATATGTCACAAAGGCTGCACGGGCTATGGATGGGTACAAGTAATCAAAGTAGTTTTTCACCAAAGATTCAGGTGTTCAACCCCTTAGATGTTTTATCCTTTTATTTATTTAATAAATCAATCAAGGCCAATATAATTTTGCTTTCTTTGACCAAAAATATGTGGAAAAACCAGCTCAAAATTCAACGTGAAAACAGAATTCTACAAGTAATATCAATTGGATTAAAATATGTTATTTAAAATAAGTGACTGCATAAATTTGCACATTTGGCTGCAATCCCAGCACAGAGTCTGTGTGGATAGGTCTCATTCAGGCATGAACAGCCCTTTTCAAGTCCAGCCACAAATTCTCTGTTGGATTGAGGTCTGGGTTTTGACTCGGCCACTCCAGAACCTTCACCTTGTTGTCTTTAAATCATTTCTGTGGAGCTTTCTCTGTAAACGTCGGGTCACTGTCCCGGTGGAAAATACATCTTCTCCCAAGCCGAAGTTCTCTTGCAGGCTGATTGTGATTGTCTTTTATTTTGCAGCATTTTACCCTCTACCTTTACAAGCCTTTAAGTCAGGCTGATGAGAAGCATCTCCACGGCATGATGCTGCCACCACTGTGCTTCACAGGGGAGATGATGTGTTTGTGGTGATGTGCAGTGTTTGGTGTCCACTATGGTCTCAAAGAGCTTTCTTCCACTTGACCACAGAGTCTCCCACATGACTTTTGGTGAACTCCTGTCCAGATTTATCTGTGACTTTCTCTTTTCCACTCTCCCATTAAGCTTTGGTTGTTGTCTGCAGAGTCTCTCCCATCTCAGCCGCTGAAGCTTGGAACTCCTTCAGAGTAGTCATAGGTGTCTTGGTGGCCTCTCTCACCCCCAATTTCCATATACAGCGTGCACGCCGCGGAACGCCGGCGAATCATACTGCAGAGCACTTCGCTTCCTCTCTAGTCTATCAGAGCATTTCCAGCCGGTGCTCTAGACTGGCAGCAGCGCGTGCCTGGACTGACACTTCGCCCCGCTTAGTTTCAGATAAGCTGCAGGTCCATTTTCAGCGCCAGCCACAGCCAAACCTCTCAAATTCACTGTCATTCAGAAAGCACCAACCATTTTCAAAATAAAACACAATGCATGGACTCCCGATCGTAAACCATCACTATATCAACGTTACGTCTCATCCTGCAGCGAGAGCAAAGGGTCACTGAGAGGTCAGTGGGTCACTGAGCTACAACGGCGCCATTGACAAGGAAAAGTTAACTTTTGGGGATATTTAGCCAAAGATTTCGTATAAAACCACAGATCCTTTAAGCAAACATTAACCTTTTAACTTCCTAATGTACTCTCTCAATGGAGGAAGCAATAATATCATGAACTTATACCTGAAATGATAAATTAACCCCAAAAGGTAAAATAGTCCACTATTGACATTCCTGTGTGAACTCACAGTTCTCATGTGATCTCTTTCTGCTGATCAGGACTGCGTGCTGCGGCGCTGCACTCTAGACTCACTTCCAGTGGGCGAGGTCACTCTCCTTCAGTCGGAGCAAACCCGGTGGCGCGCACGCTGTATATGGAAATCTGAGGTCATAGTCTCCTTCTTGCCAATCACTCAGTTAGTGAGGACGGTCTGATCTAGGTGCACGTGTAAATGTTGCTTCTGTTTCTTCATGATGTACCAAACCAAATTCAAAGGGATGTTCAATGCCTTGAAAATGTTCTTGTAACTATCCCCTGACTTAAACTTATTGCTTGGAGTGTTCTTTGTCTTCATAGTGTAATGGTAGCCAGGAATACTGATATACCAGTGACTGGACATTCCAGACACAGGCGTCTTTATTCTACAATTACTGGAGACACATTTCCCCATTTCACTCATTGTGAGACTACTGGCACCAATTGGCAGGACCTGGGTTGTATTAGTAGAGTGCTTTGTGATTTTTTTCCTACTCAGAGGTCAAATAAACCTGAAAAAACATACAGTCATTTCTGTCCCCATGAAAAATGTGCCAAATCTTCTCTGCCAATGCCAAACAGCTGATTCTGCCATTGACTCTTGTTTTGAGCTCCTGGTACCCTCAGGTGCTGCCAGTCAGGTGCCTGGTTGGCAGCACCTGTGAGCGTGGGCCCTGCTACAGTGGTCAGTAGATGTCTGCTTCAAGATTCGGCATGCCTGACTGATCTGGACAGGGCCCGTCGGTTGGGCGACTTCAAGCTGGTGTTCGGCATTGTTTGGCGTGAACCCGAGTACCATCTCCAAACTGAAGGCCAAGTTCTGACTTAATAATGTCAGAGACAGGCCGGGAGTGGGCGTCCCAAGAAGATGACACCCCAAAAATACTGTTTTCTCACCCTGTCAGCACGAACTCTATCCTCCAAGATGACAACACTCGCCCCCACAGAGCGGGGTTTATCAGAGACTACCTCCAGAATCTGGGAGTGGAGAGGATGGAATGTCCTGCCAGCAGTCCTGACCTTTAACCCCACTGAACTCTTGTGGGATCAGCTTGGGCATGCTGTTAGTGCCAGAGTGACCAACGCAACCACGCTGGCTGACTTGCGACAAATGCTGGTTGACGAATGGGATGCCATCCCACAGCAGTGTGTGACCAGGCTGGTGACCAGCATGAGGAGGAGGAGCCAGGCTGTTGCGGCTGTGTATGGTTCTTCCACACGCTGCTGAGGCTCCTGTTTGTTACATGAAAAAACTGTTAAATTGTCAATTTGTCTTGTTTCTTCAAACTTCAATCATCCAATCCACCAAACATCAAACAAGAGTCAACGGCAGAATCAGCTGTTTGGCATTGGCAGAGAAGATCTGGCACATTTTTCATGGGCGCAACCCACATACCCAGCTCTGCTGCTCATCCCACAAATGCATGATCCTTACAAATGTGGCATCATTTAAAAGGGTTATAAACAGGCTTTCCAGGCGGTATAAGATTTATTACCAAGAAGCATTGTTAACAAAGAAATAATGTACCAAACACAAATTGCCTCACTTTTTGTGCTATGATTATTATTTCTGTCACTAGTTTTCTGTTCCTGCATCCTGCTGCACAGTAAGAATCAAACCTGCTTCTCTCCGTTTGTCTCCACTTTCTTTCTGCCACCATGAATGCCTGCACAACCGCTGTGGCGTAATCATGACGTCTGCTCCAAATTGGTCTGTTTGTAGCGTTCTTTGTCCACAAAATGCTCCAAAAAAAATTACCTGATCTGAGTCAGAGTGGGTCCAATTTCAGTCTTCTGCAGCTCGGGGTCATGAGTCGGCCTCTCCCTGTGTTTCATTTGAAGAAATCTGAGCGAATCGATCAACTGAGGCAAAGTTGAGAGAAATTATGCAAAAAACATCAGTTCCATTAGTCTAATGTACTCTCTGCTTTCTGAAAAGTTCAACTACAAAACAAATAGTTTCTTTTCCCAGTGGACACAATTCTTATTACGCACAGGAGAATAGAGGGCTTTCAATTATTTCAACAAAGTCGACTAAAAGGCACGTAAACAAATGAGCTTTGGAAATTCTCTGACTTTAAATTTGTTCTTAGGATATTATTATTACGGCCGCTCTCCTCTGCCGCAGCTGCATTTGAATCCACGGCTCATCATGCATCTCTGCTGTTTGTTCTCTCTCTCCATTGCTCTCTGTTTGGCCTGACTGCTCTTTCATAATAACTCTCTCTCTGGGTTTGTAAACCTCTAATATGAATAATATCAAATGCAGGACATTGTGAAAATACGTAATGAATACTCCTGTCATGATTATGTGAAACGCACTCTTCCTCTGAAAAGACAAAAGCCGTTAGCGTTCACGTCGAGTGTTGTGGGGGGGGATTTCTCTGGAGTAAACACTTGACTACTTTTGAATAGCATAAGTGTGGATATTAAAGCTGACCTGATGTGAGACGGCTCTAAAAGAGCAGCATCAGCGCTGTCTCCAAGAAAACGCCAGTGTTTACGCTTATTTAGATTCTGCTCATGACCTGATGTCTTACACCGGCATGTGTCCAGAATTTTAATCTTGGAGGCGAGCTTTGATTCCTGATAATGTAAACAAACAGCACTCAGAGGGGAAGTGGGGTATATTTCCAGATATTTTCCTAGATTTTAGCCTCTAAATAACTGAAGGGTGCAAATTTGCCTCAGTGAGTACGATATGGTTACAGAGCACGGCTGCAGATCAAAGTGGGTCCAATTAAAGTGCCAGATTTTCTACTAACTGGTCATTTATACCTTTTATTTTAATCTGCATGCATCAGTGCTGTAGCTCTTAGGCTCTGCTTAGCTCTTGTTGTCTTGAATTGAGGAGTAATTCCAGTCTAGCCAGCACCCCACGCTATTTATTTGCTAAGACATCCAATTTCCCCTTAATGGCATGAGAAAGGAGGGAGAAAAGCTGTTAAAGAGGCCCCACCTGCCATTTAAATGTGGCTAAATCCCTGCATGCCTGTGCAATGAAGCCACCAGCAACTGAAATGAACTAAGGGGGAATTAGCCACGAGCTAAGAGGCTAGCGAGTCTCACAGGGTTTAATATAAGATTCATATATGTTTGATGTACACCGCCTTTAAAAACTTTCACACCCTTCGATGTTTAACCTTTTATTGATTTTTAAAATCAATCACGGCCAATAAAATTTGGCTTTTTCGACCACAAAAATGTATTTTAAAACTCTTCAATGTCAAAGTACAAAAATACGATTTCTACAAAGTAATGTCAGTCAAATAAAAAAAGTGATGAAAAATTAGTGAATGCATAAATATTCACCCCCAACGGTCTAGTAGTATAAAGACACCTGTGTCTGTAACGTCTAGTCTCTGGTTCATCAGTATTCCTGGCTACCATTACACCATTAAGACAAAAGAACACTCCAAGCCACTCAGGGGAAAGATTATGGAAAAGTAAAAGTCAGGGGATGGAAACAAAATAATTTCAGTAATTTCTTGATGACTGATTTAACTGAACATCCCCCAGAGTTCAGTTTTATCCATCATGAAGAAATGAAGGAATGTCACATACATAAATCTGCCTAGATCAGACTGTCCACTCAGGAATCACACATCACCCACGATCAATGCTTTAGTATTTTTTTAACTCAAAAAAGCCAAATTATATTAACCATGACTGATTTATAAAGTCAATGAAAGAGTAAAGCATCCAAGGTTGTGAGTACCCTCTATAGACACTTTATTAGATAGAATAAAAATAAATTATCAAAATAGTCAAGAAAAAGTTTAAATGAAGAACAACTTAATAAAGAAAATTAAATCTATAAAAGTTAGGTAAACTTTAATAAAAAAAATTAAAATGGAATAAAAACACAAGAAAAAGAAATTCAGACGTCAATGAATAAATTTCAATTTTGTAATGAAATAAAAAAAACTAAAAAAATAATATTAAATAAAAATAAGAATAAAAATATCAATTGCAACAATAAAGACAAATAGAGCACAAAACTTTGACATAAAACAAAAATAAAAGAAATTCAGAAGTCAATAAATAAATTTCATTTTGTATAAAAATTTTAAGTAAATAAAAAATAATATTTATGCAAAAAAATAAAAAAATATTCATTAAAACTAATGAAAAATACAGCACAAGACTATGACATTAAACAAAAATATAAGAAATTCAGCATTTGAAAAATAAATTTCAATTTGTAATGAAATTTAAAAAATAATAAAATTTATTGAATGCAAATATTTATATATATATTAAACAATATATTTAATATATTATATTATATATATATATAAACATATTAAAACAATAAAGAAAAATAGAAGACAAGACTATGACATAAAATAAAAATACTAGAAATTCAGGAGTCAATAAATGTAAATTTTCCAATGAAATTTAAAAAGAAAAAACTAAAAAATAACATTGAATTTAAGTAAAAATAAACATAAGATGTTGTTTTAAATAAAGAAAAATAGAAGACAGGACAATGACATAAAACAAAAATAAAAGAAATTCAGAAGTCAGTAAATAAATGTCAATTTTTAAATAAATTCAAATAACTTAAAATAAAGTTTATTTTAGACAAATTTTAAAAGGAATTTTAAATAAAAAAGTAAATACAAATAAAATAAAATATCAAAAGAAATAAAAAAAAGAATTTGTTTTAATGAAAATAATAAAATACTAAATACCTAGCCAACAGCATAAAATCATGTGAGTTATATTTCTGTTTTTATGCTTTGATTCTGACAGTTTTCTTTAGGTTTATAATTTACTGGTATTTGAAAATTGACTTTGGGGCCGGATTTAATGAGGTGGAGGGCCACATGTGGCCCCCGGGCCGCCAGTTGCCCAACCCTGTTGTAAACAATGCTGCTTGCTAAAACAGAGTGGCTGGTAAAAAAGCGTTTGTGGCAGGGAGCCTGTTTGAAACCTGAATCTGCAGCTCTCCACCGCCTCGTTCTGGGGTTTGTTCTCCTTTTCAAGAATCTCAGATTACAAGTGGCACAAACAAGCTCCCATCCAGTGAGGGCTTAGATTGATTTGGAACATTTGTCCTCAAAGAATACTCCTCATCTGCCGGTTAAAGCAGTCGACTAACAACCGTAACTTCGATCCTTTTCTCTCTCAGACTCTAAAATCTGAAATCGGCCCCGGTTTTAGAAAATAAGAACACGGCGTTCTCCAGGTAGCCGAGGGGAAGTGCAGAGCGAACACATCCGAGGCCGTTTATGAGTGAGGGCAGAGACAATCGGGAGAACTGATTAGACATTTCCACTTGTTCCGAGCGTGCCGAGGTGGCGAGAAGGAAAGGGCCCCTCAGTGATTAAACATGGCTGATTGCACACAGACATCCGGCTATTGGAACGGATCGATCAAGTGCAGCTGGAACAAATCATACAGCCAACCCCGTCTTTAATCCTCCTCTGTCTTTCTCCTTCACACTCTCTTTGCTCTGCATACATTTTCCAATTTCGACTCCCCCTCCCATTCTCTCCCTTTTGTCTCCCGTCCCAGAAACGGCGCCGTCGCCTTGTTAAACCCTGCTCTGGCGCACACACCTGCTATTTTTCTCTGACTTTCTCTCTATTAGCATGCTCAGAATTAAACCTCATTTTATTTTAATGGCATAGATTAAGGAGGAATATACATGAGGATGGAATCCAGCACAGATTACAGTAATCATATGCAGTATCACACTCTTACAGTGACTCTCAGCCTCGCCATGCTAATGCAGTCATTGATGGATGCAGCAGCGAGCCCCACGATGACCGCGGCACATCAGACATTTGTCAGACTGTTGTGATTTGTTTCTCTTCTTGACGGCTCTACAGATATTGAGTTGTGAGTTTTCTCATTACAGATGCTGCAGTCGCCTCAGAACCTCCCTCGTCTCCCCCTCCCGTCTGCAGGAGACATAATGAATATCCCGAACTGACGGCGCCTGGGCAGTAATTAGTGTAATAGTGTGGCCTCACCCTCTGTGAAGGTTACGTCTGATAGGGGTGTGTGTTCTGACACCACAAAGCTTCCTCCGTCTAAGCCGGCGCTACTCAACCCTCCGCAACCAAAGAGCCAAACTGTTGAAAAGTACATTTGCAAGAGCCGTGATCTGAGAGGTGAAAAGCGGGATTTAAATTAAGTTAAGGGTGGCAAAAAAGGTCAAAAGGCTGCAAACACTGGGAGGAAAGTAGCAAAAATGTGGAGAAAAAGTGGCAGAAAGGGCAGAAAGTGGCAAAAATTGGTGGGAAGTGACCGAAAAATAAGTTAATGGTGGCAAAAAGGTCAAAAAGTGGCAAACACTAGGAGAAAGGGGCAAAAAAGGGCAGAATGTGGCAAAAATTGGTGGGAAGTGACAGAAAGTAAGTTAATGGTGGCAAAAAAATGTCAAAAAGTAGCAAAAATCTAAAAAAATGGTGGCAAAAATGGGCTAAAATCAGGAAAAGATGGGAAAAAGGGCAAAAAGATGCATTTGATTGCAAATGGCAGCTTAAATGGGTGAGAAGTGGCAAAAAGGGGCAAACACTGGGGGAAAGTGGCAAAAATGTGGAGAAAAAGTGGCAAAAAGGGCAGAAAATGGCAAAAAAAAATGAGTTACAGGTGGCAAAAATGGTCAAAAAGCAGCAAACACTGGGAGAAAAGTGGCAAAAAAGGGCAGAATATGGCAAAAGATGGTGGGAAGTGACCAAAAAATAAGTTAAAGGTGGCAAAAAATTGTCAAAAAGTTGCAAAGATCTGATAAAAGGTGGGGAAAATGTGTAAAAATCAGAAAAAATTTGCAAAAAAGGAGCAAAAAGTGGCAAAAGTTGGTGAGAAGTTGCAAAAAAATGAATTACAGTTGGCAAAAATGTTCCACAGGTGGCAAAAATTGTCAAAAAAATAAGTGAAAAGTGTCACTAGGAGAAAGTGGTGAAAAAGGGCAGAATGTGGCAAAAAATGGTTGGAAGTGACCAAAAAATAAGTTGACGGTGGCAAAAAATTGGCAAAAATCAGAAAAAAAGTGTTGGAAAAGTGGCATTTAATTGCAAAAGGCAGCTAAAATGGGTGAGAAGTGGCAAAAAAAAGGAATAAAGGGGCAAACACTGGGAGGAAAGTGGCAAAAAGGGCAGAATGTGGCAAAAAAGGTCCAAAAGTGGTAAATATGTGGCAAAAAAATGAGTTGAAAGTGACTAAAATGGGCAAAAATCAGCAAAAAGATGAGAAAGTGGGCAAAACGCTTCAAAGAGTGTCAAAATGGAAAATCGTTGGCATTTAGATGCAAAGGCAATCTATGGGCAAACGAAGCAACAAAAGGGGAAAAATTGCAAAAAGCAGGATAAAAGTGACAAAAAGAAGACGCAAAAATAGGAATAAGTTAAAAATTAAGACACTAAGAGCCACAAAGCATCGCAGAAGAGCCACATGTGGCTCCAGATCCACGTTTGGCTCCGCATCCGCGTGTGGCTCCGGATCCGCGTGTGGCTCCAGATCCACATGTGGCTCCAGATCCGCGTGTGGCTGCGTGTGGCTCCAGATCCACGTTTGGCTCCGCATCCGCGTGTGGCTCCAGATCCGCGTGTGGCTCCAGATCCACATGTGGCTCCAGATCCGCGTGTGGCTGCGTGTGGCTCCAGATCTGGGTGTGGGTCCAGATCCACGTTTGGGTCCAGAGCCGCGCGGTGAGGATCACTGGTCTACGCTGCCAGTCTGTGCATCACGGCAGCTTGAGCAGGACTTCCTTCGCAGAAACTCTCTCTAATGTCAAAGGGAGTCTAGCCAGGGGAAGAAATGATTTCAGGATCATGGTTCAGTCATTTTCACTCAGAGAGGAATCATCTCTGCTGAGTTAGCCTCCAGCCAGCGCTGGATTTAAACCAAAACAATGCTTATCATTTCCTTGTTCTCCGTCATTTCAGGCCTTTCCTTGTTTGTTATAATGGATTATTTCTGCAGAGGTTAGGCTGGTTAATTGTTTCCTCAGATGTTTTGCTTGTGGTTAATATTCCTTATCAAAATACGCCCCAAACTGATTCCTTCCCCGTAATCGTGGCTGAGTTTGCCGTGACTAAATCAGTTGATGTGTGTTCTATTAAGAGGAAGTAAGAAAACAAAGCCTTTTAAAGAAGGATGGCATGCATATGCAAGGAGGAGTTCATTTAAGGGAAGGGGATTATTAATTTTCAAAAACTTAGAGGGGGAGTTTCATATAATCCTTATTTCTAACACATTGTCAGTGAGTCTAAAGTGCATTTTATCTGCAGAACAACGGGAATACTGCACAAAGGCCTAAAAACTTTACTTAAACTTTTAATTACAAGCACAATTTAGCAGCTATGACGCCTGACGACTACACCAGCAGGGGCGGTGATGACGCTGTATTTAAATGCATGAGTGTTAATATGGAGTTCGCTCCCTTCTGCAGCTCTAACAGCCTCCACTCTTCCTGGAAGCCTCTGGAGTGTGTGTGTGTGTCCCTTCGTTCTGCAGAGCATTTAAGAGGTCAGGCACTGATGTTGGAAGAGAAGACCAGGCGCGCAAATCACCGTTCCAGGTTGTCCCAGAGGTGCTGGACAGCGTTGAGGTCAGGGCTCTGTTTGGACCAGTCAAGTCCTTCCATAAACTCAGCAAACCATGGGTCTGTTCCAGTAGTGCTGTTAGCTTAGGAAGGTTCCTGACTGAGTAGTATTTTAGTGTAGCCATGATAAAGGCTGTTCCTAATCACCTTGGTTCTCCTTTCCTATCCTCAAAATTCCACCGTTTCTTGACCCTCTGACATTTTTCACTGGGGTGAAGAGAACACAGGCCAGGACTTGGGAGGACATTTTTTAAACTTTTCCGATAGACTCCATGTCTTTACAGTGTCTTTGTGCACTGGAGCAGCCATGTTGGAATAGAAACGGGCCTTCCCCAAACTGTTGACACAACGTTGGAGGCATGGCGTTGTCCAGAAAGTCATGGTCTGCTGAAGCATTAAGATCAGCCTTCTCTGGAGATAAAGGGCCTAGGCCAAACCCTGAAAAACAGCCCCAGATCAGTATCCCTCCTCCACCAAACTTCACAGTCAGACATGTAATGTTCATCCGGCGTCCTCCAGACCCAGACTCACCATCTGACTGTAAACAGAGAAGATGATTCGTCCCTCCATAAAACACGTTTCCTCTGCTCCACAGTCCAGCGTCGGTGTGTTTTACACCACTCCATCCGATACTAGACACTGGACTTGGTGATGTGAGGCTTGCATGCAGCTGTTACCATGGAAACCCATTCATGAAGCTCCTGCTGCAGTTTCAGTTTCAGTTTTAGCACGGGGGGGCGGGGGGGTACTGATTACCCGGGTCCACAGGGGAGGGGCCCTAAAGAGTGTTTTCATTTATTTTTCTTTGTAATTAGAGTCATTATTGAATCAAAAGCATCTAAATCAGTGAAACTCAATGTGTGGCTCTTTTGTCTTAATTTTAACTATTATTCCCCCAAAAAACCTTTAAAAAGAGAAACTACGACCTCAGAAATCATACATCACAAATCACATTCATCACTTTGAATCCTTATTTACAATTTTTCACCAATTTCTTTCTTTTTTGCCACTTTTATTCCATTTTTACTGCTTCAAAGCCAATTTTTGCCTTTTTTTGCCACTTTTTGCCCATTTTTACTATTTCTATCCTGTGTTTGACACCATTTTTTGCCTCTTTTATCCTGCTTTTGCCATTTGCAGTTTTTTCCTTTTTTGTCACTTTTTGCCCATTTTTACTACTTTTTGCCATAAATGCTATTTTTTCAGCATTCTTGTCCATTTTAGTCACTTTTACACTCATTTTTTGACATGTTTTTGCTGTTTTTTTGGCATTTTTTGCCACCTGTTGCTAAATTTGGGGTAACCTCTCACCATTTTAACCATCTCTCTGCCCTCTTTTGCCACTTTTTCTCCCCGTTTTTTGACTTTTCACCCACTTTTTGCCCTTTTGTCGCTGTTTGACCATTATTTGCCACCTTTAACTAATTTTTTGCCACTTTAATCAGTTTTTGCCACTTTCACCTCTTAGATTGTGGCTCTTGCAAAGGCATTTTTCAGTCATTTGGCTCTTTGGCTGAGAAGGGTTGAGTAACACTGATCTAAATGAATTGGTCAACAGACGGAAATTTATATCAAAAAGATTGAAATGAAATACTGGGGGGCCCTGGTCCTCCTTTAAAAATGTACAGATGGTTTAGTCCAGCAACACCAAATGATGCAAGTAAATTTGATTTAACCATAGTAAAAAAAAGCTCTTATATTGGGAAATTATGGTTCAGAAATACATGTCAATGCATAGATATTGTAAAAAAGGATGCATCATGTGTTGCTTGAGTAGACAGTTAAGGGGGGCCAGTGTAATAGTCTTTCTGGGGGCCCAAAATCCCTGCTACACCCCTGACATTAATGCCAGTTAGTTCAGAACTCTTCAGCTATGAAATCTGCAGTGTTGGCAACTTTTACACGCCATGCACCCTCACGGTCGTTGACCCCACTGTGTGATTTGACGTGGTTGTGTTGCTGTTGTTCCTAAACGCTTCCACTTTGTAGTAATGTCCCTGACAGTCGAGTGTGGAATATCCAGCAGGGAAGAAACTTCACGAACCGTCTTATTTCAAAGGCGGCATCCATCGCAGCACCATGTTTGAAGTCTCTGAGCTCCTTGACGACACAGTTTCTGTCAGACTTTTACAAATGGAGACAGCATGGCTGGGTTCTTGATTTTATTCATTACAAAGGTGGCAGCACTTTTACATCGCATATTTGTGTTTAACTGACATTTTTTGTAAATCTGTTTCCAATTTGACATTTAAGAGGGTTTTGTTGCAAATTTATTTAGTCAAAAAGCCAAATTACATTGAAGATGACAGATTTATAAAAACAATAAAGGGTAAAAAATCCAAGGGGGTGAAAACTTTTATACTGTATATCATTCATTTATGTGCATGATAATCCAGAAAAGAGCTGCTGTGCATCCCAGAAATGTCTGCAGCTATTAGTATTTATGCTTTATATTAGATTTGACTAAACTCATTTCATTTAAAAAGTCTTTTTTCATGATATCACACACCTATAATTAGAGATCTGAATCATTTAGTCATAAAGCAGAATACATTAAAAGTCTGAGAAAGTCAAACTCTGTCTCACATACTGAACACTTCTGGATTCATTGAAGCACAAAGTCTGCAATTAGTTGGAACCATCTGCAGATCAGAACAGTTAAAGAAAAAAAGATTGATAAAAGTTTGAAAAAGAATTCTCATTTTTAAGATGCAAGCCGAGTCGTGTAGCTGTGTCACCGAGTGCAAATATAGCAGATGCCTGATGGAATATAATGAGACTGTCTGCTTGTTTAAATAAATATTTCCTCAGGACCATTTCTTGTTTGCTGATAGCAGACGATGTCTGAAGCATGAGTGGACATTATTCCCCACAGATTCTTCTTTAATTCTCTTTAAAAACAAACACAGTGACGATATGTAAACGTGCACCACACTGCATGAGCTAAATAAGAGGACAGCCAGCTCCATGTCTTTGTGGCAGCTGATTATTTCATATTAAGAGATCCTGGACTCAGCACCATTAGTCTGTCTCCCTGCTCTGTCTGAAAGCCCCATTGTCCCCACTGAACCTGTGTGCCCGTTTCACCATGGCAGGCAGCAGAGGATCCATCTTTCCCAGACAGCAGAGCACCGATAAATGGCTGAAATTACAGTCAGGCAGACAAGAGCACAGAGTTTCAAATGTAATAAAACGTTTCCACAGCGGAGTTTTTACCATTTAGCCTTCTTCACTTCTGTTTCAACAGAGCAGCCGGTTTCCACGCCGGCTTAAAAGGCTTCAAAAGCCGGCCTGTGTGCGGTTCTCGGGATTTTTCCCCTCCATTACTCATGAGTGATAAATCAATAGTAAAGCAATCAGCAAATAATGCATGGTGTTGCTTCTTCAAAGTGCTTCATAGCCTATTACCTCCATCCCGCACATCATTTCATAGGTCGACCGCAAGGTGAAGTTATTTAGTCAGCCGCTGACAGATGGAGCGGCGGAATAATGGCGTTGGAATATTTGGATGTCTTCTGCCAATTAAGGCGGGATTCTTTCATTTATCAAAACAGATGTTGCAGCTTTAGGGTTAATAACCTTCCTATCCCTCAGTTAATGTTTCTATTGAACCGCTACTTTCTGTTTTCAGGACGCTATCGACTCTTTTCTCATTACCGCCTCCATCGCTCATAAGAATAGATTTACTGGCTGAAAACTCACTGGTTTCAGTCGTTGAGACGAGTTAAAGATTAGTAAGATTTGGGTCTAATTATTAAGACTCAACTGGAATCAGTGGTTTATTCATCAGTTTATATTTAGCATCAGTCAAACTGCCACTGAAAATGAGGGTTTGGTTCTAATGGCAACAGAGTTTACCTTACATAGCAGATGGATTCGGCTGTTTAAGTGTTTCTCACTGGTGAATCCATCTTGCAAAGCTCTCGTCTGAACCACCCGTCTGTGACAGGACCAATGACAGGCCAAAACGCATGCTAAAGTGCCCTCAAGAGTCAAAACACATGCTAAAGTGCCCTCAAGAGCCAAAACACATGCTAAAATGCCCTCTTGGGGTCCGAAACGTGTGCTAAAGTGCCCTTTTGGGAGCCAAAACACACTCTTAAGTTCCCCTTTTTTGGATCCAAAACGCGTGCTAAAGTGCCCTCCTGGTTGGCAAAACCCACTAAACTGCCCTCTTGGCTGGTTAAAACATGATAATCTGCCCACACAGTTCTTGTGGATGCTGATCCTAACTACAAACTAACTTGAGTAGTCTGTCTAGTTAGTCTGTTTTAAGGCTATATAATGTGCCATTTGTAGAACATATAAACATGTCTAAAGTGCCCTTGAAAACACACCAAACTTAGTGCCCTCTGCAGTGGCGAGAACACGCTGTATGTGCCCTTTCTTTTCTTTTCACCCCTGCCCTTGAAAAAGTCTGTACATCAACTTCCCAGTGAAAAGCTGTGACCCAAATTTCCGATCATGTTTGACCAATCAGGTTTACCTGATAAAAAATATTCCAGTTTGAACCTCAAAATTGCAAAACATGCCACAAATCAAAGATGTGGGGTAAAAAAGGCGTGTTCTGAAAGAGTTTTGTTGACATTTTTGGTACAATTTTATTTCCTTATTTAACACATTCAACCACTGCTATAGATCAGTTGTTCTCTCTTTCTCTCTTGGGGACCCAAAAGTGGGTCGCCAAGCACTTCTTAGCCGGAAAAAAATGGTGACAAAAGTTCAAGTCCTTAGTTGACATGCATCCATGCATTTTTCTGGTTCTTGGGGGGACTGTGGACAGGCCAGGGGCATATTCTTACAAGAAAAGCCTGAAAAAGTGATTTTTTTGCATTACATGTGACCTGTAACTGAGTCAGGTGAGGCCTGCAGGTCTTCAGATGCTGTTATGGGTTCTTTTGGGACGTCCTGTATGAGTCATCGATGTCATTTTGCTCGGCCGGCCACTTCTGGGAAGGTTTACCACTGTTCCATTTGTGGATAATGGCTCTCACCATGTTTTGCTGAAGCCTTACAGGCCTTAGAAATGGATTTGTAACCCTTTCTAGACTGGTAGATGTTAGTCTTGAATTCCTTTAGATGTCTCCATGATGTGTTGCTTTTTGAGAACTTTTAGCCTTTGTCTAATTTTAACATTTGTTTGATGATCTGAAACATTGAAATGGATTAGAAGATGAAGATATTTCACCAGTATCAGTAGGTTCAGTGGTTCTTATAAGAATTAGAAATAAAAACGTGTCTTAATGAAGGACAAGCATCCAGTGAAGAAATCCCTGAACCCAATTACAGTCATGGACAAAAGTATTGGCACCCCTGGAATTTTTACAGAAAATACACCATTTCTCCCAGAAATTGTTGCAGTTACAAATGTTTTTGGTATCTATGTGTTTATTGACTTTATGTGCATTGGAACAACACAAAAAATCTGAAGAAAAAAGACAAAATTGACATAATTTTACACAATACTCAAAAAATGGGCTGGACAAAATTGTTGGCGCCCTCAACTTAATATTTGGTTGCACACCCTTGGAAAAAAAATAACTGAAACCAGTCACTTCCTGTAACCATCGACAAGCTTCTTACACCTCTCAGCTGGAATTTTGGACCACTCTTCTTTTGCAAACTGCTCCAGGTCTCTCAGATTTGAAGGGTGCTTCTTCAACAGCAGTTTTGAGATCTCTCCATAGGTGTTCAATGGGATTTAGATCTGGACTCACTAGTGGCCACTTCAGAACTCTCCAGCTTTGTCTCCAACCATTTCTTGGTGCTTTTTGAGGTATGTTTGGGGTCATTGTCCTGCTGGAACACCCATGACCTCTGACCCAGACCCAGCTTTCTGACACTAGGCCCTACATTGCAGCCCAAAATCTTTTGATATTCTCCAGATTTCATGATTCCTTGTACACAGTCAAGGCACCCAGTGCCAGAGGCAGCAAAACAACTTCAAAACATCCTTGAACCTCCACCATGTTTGACTGTAGGTACTGTGTTCTTTTCTTTGTAGCCTCATTCTGTTTTCTGTAAACAGTAGAATGACGTGCTTTTCCAAAAAGCTCTACCTTAGTCTCATCTGTCCACAAAATGTTCTCCCAGAAGGATTGAGGCTTACTCAGGTACATTTTTGCAAACTCCAGTCTGGCTTTTTTATGTCTCTTTGTCAGCAGTGGGGTTCTCCTCGGTCTCCTGCCATAGCGCTTCATCTCATTCAGATGACCACGTATGGTCCCAGCTGACACTTTTGCACCCTGAGTCTGCAGGACAGCCTGAATTAGTGTGGAAGCTGACTGAGGATGTTTATCCACCATTCCAACTATCCTGTGTTGCATTCTTTTGTCAGTTTTTCTCTTCCGTCCATGTCCAGGGAGATTAGCCACAGCTCCATGGGTTATAAACTTCTTGATTATATTACACACAGTGGACAAAGGAATTTCTAGATCTCTGGAGATGGTCTTTAACCTTGAGATTGTTCATATTTTTCCACAATTTTGCTTCCTAAGTCCTCAGACAATTCTGGGCTCTTCTTTCTCTTCTACATGCTTGGTGTGACACACACAGACACACAACACAAAGGCTGAGTCAACTTTTAGACTCTAACTGGCTTCAGGTGTGATTTCTAGATTGCCAGCACCTGTTACTGCCACAGGTGAGTTTAATGAGCATCACATGCTGGAAATAAAATGACTTACCCACAGTTTTAAAAGGGGACAATCATTTTGTCCAGCCCATTTTTGAGTTTTGTGTAAAATTATGTCAATTTTGTGTTTTTTCTTCAGATTTTTTGTGTTTCTCTAATGCACATAAAGGAAATAAACACATGTATACCAAAAACATTTGTAATCACAACAAATTCTGGGAGAAATGGTGTATGTTCTGGAAAAATTCCAGGGGTGCCAATACTTTTGTCCATGACTGAATACACCTGTTATTGGCCACCACAGCTGAACCTCACAACAAATCAGCAGCAAAGTCAGCAAATCACCAGGGCTGCCAAGTGGGAACCTTCTTTCCCCCAGTTAGTCCCACAGCACCTCAGGAGGCCGGGGTGGTGAGCTCCAGAGTCCCAGAGCCTCCCTCCTTAATGCCAGCTCTCCCTGCCCACCAACACACAGGCACGCAATCACAGCCCGACCATCCCTGACACCCTCTGCAGACCCAGGATCTGTACCCTCAAGCTCCAGGTAGTGACAATGCCAACAGAAGAAGGTAATGGCCCGGGGCCTTGTGCCCCACAGGGGCCCCAAGGTAAAGGAGATAAACAGCCGCTCAGGATGCCACCCTTCAAGAGGGGGATGGTACGACCCCTGAATGTTTTGAGTTTCCGTATCACCAGTACAAGATGTGTTATGAATAAACTTTTGCTGGTTTAAACGCTTTCATCGTGTTGTAGTGCACACAGGAGGCGTAGCTGGTGCCACCGTTAGCTCAAACCAGCCACAGAGGCGGATTCTTAAAAATAGCAGGCCAGAGTGATACGTGACACAGCAGGTGGTTGTATGCTACCATGGCAACCACTCGGGTCATGACCTGAGCAAAGATTGTTTATATTTTAACCTGGAAAAATGTGAATAAACTCCTGCGCTAGGGAAAGTTACGGTTTTATGATGACATCATATAGCTGGCGTGACTCTCTGGCTTGTCTCACATCTCCAAACCGTGCCAGAGTCCAACTGAATCACACCTGAGACCACCTCCTCAAGCTGGCCCAGGTCCAAAATGAACTGGACTTTGGGCTCAAGTGTACTCAGATCCAGGGCTGGACCCCTAGTGTGAAAGCCACCTTACCTAACGTCACCATCTTGTGTTAGCGTATTGACAAGTTGGTGTTCTCTGGTTTTAAGCCCGTGATGTTTTAAAGGATCAGGGTCAGAGTAGCAGCTGTAAACACGGTAGCTCCATGCACTCGCCAGTGTCTCTGCTAGAGCTACGGTAACGGTCTGTGTATTTCCTTTTCCTGACTGAAACCAGACTTAAAAAATGGGAGAAACTCTGGTTATTTTGTTTTTTCATCTTGGTCACAAAAACGGAAAATAAACTGAGTGGTAACCCTTCCAGCCATATACAACAGGAAGTGATCCAAGTTATTAAAAGTTGAATAACATCTGAATCATAAATCAAATCCTCTTACTTTTTCCCTCTTAAAGCTAGCTGTTGTGCCGTGGCAATGACACCATCCACATCTTTGAATCCCAGTATGGAGGTTTTTCCTGCGAGTCTGGAACATGGTTGACTTTTTTAGGCCTTTAAAGATTAAATCCAAACCAGTAAGTCCAGTATTGAATGTCTTTTATCAAATGTCTAGTCCATTTGTGCCTCTCGCTTTGAATGCTAACCACCATCTTTTTTCCCCAGGATGCTTTGTGACGAGCTGACAACCAATGGCAGGCTTTTCCGTCATCACCTCATGCCTGAATGCATCAGTAATGCAGGAGACATTCTGAATAGCTCATAATGGAGAGACAGAGACACAGAGAGCCTGGGACGTGGCCCTCTGTGTCACTGCAGACGGGAACGGCTTTGAGAAATGGCACAAAAACAGCCAATATGAAAAAGGGCAAGAACTTTTATGTAAATATTTTGAAGATTTTTTTGTCACGGGATGATTCTTTTTTAACTTGTTGGTCCCCAAGAGATGGGAGAACAAGTTTGTGCAAAAAGAATCGTAGCTATTATTGTTCACTCTGCATCACATGAGTTTTAATTTCCGTTCAGATTTTTCTTTTGTCTTTATAATCCCATAACTTTTTAAAAATTAAAGCGGCATTACTGCAGCCCCCATTTTCCTAAAGCCCAGGCTGTCCTGAAAGAAGGAAGTACAGAGCTTGACTGCACCACAGGGTTGATGTTTGACCAGCTTTCTAAGACCATAAGAAAGACAAAATGGTTTGAAATAGCTGAGGGCTCTGTTTTAATTGTTGGTTCCTTATTAATGGCTTCCATCAGCTCATATCTTTGGCTCTCTTGCTCTAAATCCACGGTGTTTGCTCACATTGTGTGGTTAGCTTCTTATAAGCTTACAACAAAACAGCAAACAGAACAGAATCCTTCACCTGTCCCTCTGTTTGAGCCTAATGTTCTCTAACGGCTAGAAAAATATGAGAAACAGACGACATTTCCACAGGCCGGTTCCCAACGATTTATGCAATACTGCGCCATCGATCAGCCACTCTGACATTACCACCCCGTCATGCTTCTACCCCGGCAAAGCTGCTGATCAATACCTCAGAGGAAATAGCAACAGGGCTTTCCCTGTAGCTGAAATAAAAGGGAAGAAGCAACCTAATCCTCTGCTGAGCCACACAGACATAGCATGTTTGGAGTCTATCTGAGCAGTTTGGATCTGGTTTCTGAAAGAAATGTGGGCATGGAGCAGAGCAGAGGCACCGTGTTTGATTTAATCTTCTAACAAGCTTCATTTAAAGAGAAAATGTGCTTTTTGTCTCTTCTTCAGTGACATTCTCCTTTAAAAATGTGAGCTGATAACGGAGGCAGGAAGTCTACAATGAACATGTCTGCTTTTTATTTATTGTATGTTAAAATGTAGAGACTGAACAGCTGGCAGCTGAGAGGAGAATCAGGAGAGCCACATCCAGTCCCTCAGAGGGGCGGAGTCAGACAGCTCATTAACATTTAAAGCTACAGACACAGAAACAGCTCGTTCTGAGCAGCGCTGAAACAGAGAGTTTGTAGACATGCAAACATCCAACACTGGAGTGTTTTTACAGAAACAAACTTCACAGGCATGTTTGGGGACCTCTGAGACCGATATAAACTTGTCTTTAAGGGTCAAATATATCCTGTTTCATTTAAAAATGTGTGGATTGTTTTTGACACCGAGCTCCTTGGCGTTGTGATTTATAATACGCTAAAATGAAAACATTTTTGCCATATTAAAAGAAACATTTCAAAGTCAGAAGTAATTCCATATAAATCCAGAAATATTTTAAATGTATAAGGCTTTGCATTTAGTCTTTTACCCGTTTATCACCCTTTAAAACAACCATGAATTAAATAACTGACCGCAAAACCAAGCTAGGCGTGTTAAAAATAAAGGTGAGTATTATACTCACTCACTTCCCCAGATCCATTTGCGATGAAAGGATGCAGGATGCATGAAGAATCTGAACTTTGAACAACGGTGGATGTAATGGAGGTGGCTGGGGAGGAGGAGGAAAAGCAGCGCCCCCCCCCCCCCCCCCAAGATGTTTTGTGGCATGCAAACAACCAGTGGCAGGCTTCTCCATCGACGCCTCATGTTATGCATGCCTGAACACACTGATAATGCCGGAGACGGTCTGAATACCTGGAGAGAAAGAGACAGAGAGCCTGTGACGAGGCCCTCTGTGTCACTGCAGACAGGAACAGCTTTGAGAAACGGCACACAAACAGCCAATAAGAAAACGGCATTATTGTTTACTGTGTGTCACACATGAGTTTAAGACATTAGTTTTTTTTATCAAAGTTTATATATTAAAGGGACATTTCCATATTTTTTTAAGTTCAGGTGTAGTGTTTTCAGTGAGTGCTGCCCCTGTAGGAAGGACTTACTGTCAGTCAGACAGGGAAGCTCGGCTACTCAGCCTCTGTGTATAAAGACACCTGTGTCTGGAAGGTCTAATCACTGGTTCATCAGTATTCATGGCTACTGTTACACCATGAAGATAAAAGAACACTCTATATATAAGGCTATAAAGAAGTATAAGTCAGGGGATGGAGACAAAAAGTAATAATGAAGAGGTATTCCCATGTCTTGGCTGTTTAGTGGGACCCTGGAAGATTCTCTGCTTCACATGGGGCTGCAGCATCTTTAAGTGTAGCAAAAGCTGCTGTGTACTATACCAGTGGTTTACAAAGTGTGAGGCGGGCCTCCCCTGGGGGGCGCCACAGAGCTTCAGGGGAGGTGCGGAACCATTAACCAGAAAAAGGTGATTTGCTTTGCGAACCTCTGCTGTGCATGGAGCTAAATGGATAAACTTATAGTTACTACAGGGACCATGCTATAGAGCAGTGTTACTCAACCAAAGAGCCACATTATTGAAAAATACCTTTGCAAGAGCCACAATCTAAGAGGGGAAAAGAGGCAAAAACAGCTTGAAGTAGCAATAAGAATAGATTAAAGGTGGCAAAATGGTCAAAAAGTAACAAAAACGTTGGTGAAAAGGGGTAAAAATGGGGAGAAAAAGTGGAAGAATGGTCAGAAAGTAGCAGAGATGGGAGAGAAGTGACAAAAATGAGTGGAAAGTGACTTAAATGGGCAAAGAGCAGTCAAAGGTGGCAAAAATGGTCAAAAAAGAGGAAACGTGGTATGCAATGGCAAAGGGAAGTTTAAATGGACGAAAAGTGGCAAAAAATGATTAAAAAAAGGCAAAAATGTGGCAAAAATTGAGAAAAAGTGGGAAAAAAATTTGTGAAAAAAAGGAAACAAGTGGTATTAAATGGCAATGGGCAACTTAAATGGATGGAAAGTGGCAAAGAGTGTAAAAAAAGGGGGGGGGCAAAAAAGGGGAGAAAAGTAGCAAAAATTGGGAAAAAGTGACAAAAAGACGTCACAAAAATGAGCAAAAAAAATGGAAAAACAGGATATTTAATGATGAAAGGTCAAAAATGGGATAAAAGTGGAAAAAATGGGGGAAAAGAGGCAAAAAGAAGTTATAAAATGGCCAAAAAATATATGAATAAGGGGTATTTAATGGCATTTTAACTGAATAAGAGGGAGAGGCAGATGTTTAAGGACATTTAAAAACCAAAATATCCAAAATATATTCATGTTAAAAATGTTTAAAGATTAGACATAAATGTTTGAAACGCTGTTGTGGGTGGGGGTCCACTGAATGAATCATTTCTTCTTAGGGGAGGCTCACTCTCACACTTGGAAACCCCTGTACTATACCTTTAATGAAGATAAGGACCCAGTGTAAGAGTTTAGATCTAGATGCCTAGTTCTCCGACTGTTAATGTTATGCAGACGATGAGGCCTGAGTCTTCAGCCTGCTCTCTCCAACCCAGCAGACTTAAGGAATCTGTCAGGTGTGCCTTGCAGCCATATGTTCCCATAATTAGACCAGGAGCCTGATACGAGCTCGGTGGTCCCTCTCCTTCCTTGGCTCGGGGACAGAGCATCAGGTTCATGCCGGGTTACTTCAAGCCTTTCCCTGGTCTCGGAAGAGTTCCTCCCTGGGAAGTGAACTGCTGAGTGATGAATAAAAGCGCAGGCATGATTCGCAGTCGGGGCTGTTTTCATGGCTCGGATGAAAACGATAAGGTAGGGCAGCTTTGAGAAAATCTCATCATTAGTCCTCTCACAGGCCAGGATTTAATTATCTGCACATCCAAATCGTCCGCTTCCCCCTTCTCAGCAGATTATTCTGCTCCTGAAGGATAATAACCGTGATGCCTTTCGCCTCTTTACCCTGCCTGCATGATAAAATAGCCAAACACTGATGTCCTCTTTGTGGTTGTGTTTCATTTTCCGTGATAGGGGGATGGTCACATCCGTTGCTTGATGAATAGGTGCGCCCTGTCTGCGCTTGCGTGCCTGTTGGAGAGTGTTGGGAAGCCCTAGAAATAGATTCATGTAAAATTAATCTCCAGACAGAAAATTGACCCAGATGTAGTGGATTCTCATTGTGCCTAACTACATCAAATGGATCTCATGACAAAGACGGAGTGTAACAGTGACAAGAGGAGCTAAACAAGGCCTGCTGATTAAGAGCTCACAGAAAAAGGGACACAGGGAGGGAGGAAGTGGCTGAAATGGGAAAAAGAAGAAGAAAGTGGAGCCAGAGAGGAGAGCTTATTCCTCCACAGAGGGCTTTCTAATGCAGCCGCCTTATGTCTTAATGGTGATCACTCAGACTCTGGTGGGACCTCATTAGCTCAAGGCAAAGAAATGTGTTCAACCATCTATTGCCTTGCAGGGAAATACACAAGTTCTAGTGTTATTACATGGCACACGGCTCCGGCTGCTAATGCTGAGATACAAGGACCAGCAGGGTGATCTGCCCCCGCAGTCTTTGAAGTGGACTTTGGGTCTTATATCCAGTCCGGCCCATCATTTCTTTGGTTGGGATAATAATAGACTGTGAACACAACATGCTGGCGTCTGGGAACCAGCCAGCGTTTCTAATGATGAACAGCCTGAATTCAGTGGTCCTGATTCAGTTTGGAAAGAAGCAGAAATTCCATCAAATGTCAACCATTTACGGAAAATTGTGCTGGTTAGACATGACCAACAGACTGGCTTATTAGCACATGGTGGAGAGTTGATATGGTGCTTTAATGTTGCAAATGCAACATTAATTAGCAGCTTAATTAGGCTGTGGATGTGTCCATGTCTAATAACCTGCTTTATCCAGACTGTAAAATATTCATCATTGCTGTTTGTCTTACAGACTGAAAGGCTTCAGTAAGAATCCTACACTCACCAGCCACTTCATTAGGTACAATTCTTATAGAAAGTATGCACTATATTGCCAAAAGTTTTTGCTCACCTGCCTTTACTCGCATATGAACTGAAGTGACATCCCATTCTTCATCCATAGGGTTTGATACAGGGGTTCTCAGGACCCCACTGGGGGTCACGAGACACTGAGAGGGGGGTCACCAGATGCCTATAAAAAAAAACCCCTAAAAGTATTTTTTAAATTCCCAACAGTTACCTCATAAAGAGCTGAAAAGCATGGCAAGCCATTATTGGGTTGAATTGGTGTAAAAGTTATTAATTCGTGCTATTTTTAACCAAGTTAAACACTTTTTCTACCCATTTTGCCACTCCTTATTACAACTTTTGCTAACTTTTTGGAACTTTTTACCACATTTAACCCATTTTTGCTACTTTTTTGGAACTTTTTGCCACATTTAACCCATTTTTGCTAACTTTTTTGGACTTTTTTGCCACATTTAACCCATTTTTGCTAACTTTTTTGGAACTTTTTGCCACATTTAACCCATTTTTGCTACCTTTTTTAGAACTTTTTGCCACATTTAACCCATTTTTGCTAACTTTTTTGAACTTTTTGCCACATTTAACCCATTTTTGCTACCTTTTTTTTGGAACTTTTTGCCAAATTTAACCCATTTTTGCTATCTTTTGCCATTTTTCACCCACTTTGCTATTATTTGGCCATTTTTTGCTATTTTCTCCCATCACTTTCAACCCCTTCTTACCACCTTTTAGTAACTTTAACCCCTTTTGCCACTATTCTGCAACTTGTGATCTATTTTGCCACCTTTTTGCCACTTTTGCCCACTTTTGTCTTTGACCTCTTTTTTGCCCACTTTTCCCCTTTTTCTTACAGGGTTAATCCTTTTAGGCCAATTATAACCCATTTTTGCCACTATCTTGACACTTTCAACAAGTTTTTCAGCCCTTTGGTTGGCCACTTTTTACCAATTTTTTGCCCATTTCTGACTTTTTTTAGCCACTTTTTGCCATGTTTTTTCATCACCTTTAACCCATTTTGCTGCCTTTTGCCCACTTTTGCCATCTCCATGATCCCCCAGTTGTCTGGGCCCCAGAAAGCTCTCACCTTTATCTCCCCTCATAGACCACCTTGACTGTAACATTAATTAAAAAGTCTATTTTTTATTGATTTAAATATGGTGAGCCTTGAGATTTTGGCCTGACCTTAGGTGTGCCTTGGGTGAAAAAAGGTTGAAAACCAGCGCTCTAGTGGATACGTTTTTTGATGTCCTCTGTGACATAACAGAGCCACAAAAGTGCAATGACAGCTGTGAAGTTCAAAACCCATGGATCTATTTTCATGCATGTGTAGAGCAGAAATGCGCCTGTGGTGGACATGCTCCTGTCCCAGCTTTTTTGAAACATGATGCATGTATCACATTCATAATGTGTGCATTTCAAATTTATCAAATATGATCAGTTTTATTTTCTGCTGTATTCAGATGAATTTAGCCTGGTAGGATCTGCAGATCACTCTCCCATTCTTACACAACGTCCCAAATTTTCTGGGTTTGAGATTTGTATCTATGAGGGCAAATTGAATTAGAATTTCTTTCCAAAAGGCTCTATCTGTCCATTTTCTTTAAAAAACGGATTAAAGCGGTCCCACAGGAGCCACCGGAGACGGGCATGTCTAATCCCAGACGGAGCGTCAGCAGAGATCGTGGAATCAAAGGCTGTCACACAAATCTATCGCCTCAATGTGTCTGACATCACTCATCTGACCCCTTTTTATTGGAGGCAGAGTAACACGATAGCCTGTCTGGCATGCAGCGCCGCCGTCTATCAGAGGATCATTGACGAGCAGCAGAGTGACTGGCTGTTGGATTGTGGTCCAAATGGAGATCAGTGGAAGCTAAAACGCCCGCTCTAGGCTATGAGCTGAATGGTTATGATGCACTTTATCATCTCTATAGCCATCATTCCTGTGCAGAGGGAGTAGTCCTAAAGGGAAGATGGATCTGACCTTGACATTTACTTGCAAATGTTTAGTTTTTGAACTATATAATAGCTGACCATAAACCTGTGTGCTGGCATAAACGGCTGAAATACAATCCCAGTATTATTTGAAGTCAGGAGTCTGAAAGTGGCTGCCCAGGGGGTAAATCACCGCAATCAGAGGAAAGATGAACATTTGGAGAAATACTTTCCTGTTAAAGATAGAGAGGAGAATATTAAAAACACCCTCAACCTAACGCCAGAGTAAGCAGGTCATTATCTTAGCATAAAGACTGGAAGCACAGGGAGCCGTCCCTCCAGGAAACAGCCAAACATATATTATGTAAATACAGAGCTTTATGGGCAATAGTTGGCAGATGTGTTTGAGGCTAGCTGGCTCCTCTGCTACCAGACATAATGCTGTGATAATCACCTGCCTTCTCCGCTCTAATGGTCACAAAAGAGGAGTCATGTTGACGTTAATCTTCTCATCCCACTCAAACCAAGCAATCAAACAAAACACAGACCAAAAACTATGATTTAGAAAACAATTTAACACTTTACTCTCCTGAAAGTTTAAAGCTGTCTCCCTAGTTTGTATTTCTGTCTTTTTATTTCTCCCTTCATAATATTCAAACAGCACATTCATCCACCTAAAATCAGGACTGGAGGCCTAAATGTCGTTACAACGAAGCTAAAAATATTCACCCCCTTTAACCCAACACAGGTCCAGCCGACTGGTGCTAGCAGTCTCACTACCAGAGAAACAGGGATCAGCTGAGAGCAGCGGATGAGTCAAGATCTGTAGCAAAAAGACCGGTTCATCAGTATTCCTGGCTACCATTACACCATGAAGACAAAAGAACACTCCAAGCATCTCAGAGAAAATGGTATTGAAAAAAAATCAGGGTATGGATACAGAAAAATGCAAAATTTAAATCCATCATGAAGAAGTGAAGGACTATGTCACATGAGTAAATCTGCCTAGATCAGACCGTCCTCACAAACTGAGTGGGCGTGCAAGAAGGAGACTAGTGAGAGAGATAATGTCCACTCATGAATCACATGTCAACCACTATCCATTTTTTTCTATTCATTTTTTTTTTTTTACTTAAAAAGCAAAATTATATTTACTATGACTTATTTATGAAATCAATAAAAGAGTAAAGCATCCAAGGGTGTGATTAGCTTTTATAGACACTGTATTAGATATAATAAAAATAAATTATCAAAATAAATCAAGAAAAAATATATTTAAATTATTTTAATAAAAATCAAAGAACAAAAAATAAATCACAATGATTTTTTAGAAGTTTAAATAAGAAAAAATTAATAGTAAAATTAAATCTATAAAAGATAAGTAAGATAAAATAAAAATGAATGAAATTAAATACACAAATAAAAGAAATTCAGAAGTCAATCAAAAAATTTTTAATTTTGTTATAAAATAAAAAACTACAAAAATTATTAATATTGAATGCATATAAAATAAAAAACAAAATGTTAATTGAAATAATAAAGAAAAATAGAAGACAAGACAATAAAATAAAACAAAATAAAGAAGTCAATAAATATATAAAATTTATTCAATAAAATCAAATAACTTAAAGTTTATTTTAGACAAATTTAAAAATAAATTTAAAAGTCAATAAATTAAGTTAAATTTTGCAATGAAATAAAAAGCTAAAAAAAATAATATTGAATGCAAATAAAATAAAAAGTTAATTAAAATAATAAAGAAAATAGAAGACAAGACAATAAAATAAAACAAAAATAAAAGAAATGTAGAAGTCAATAAATAAATTACATTTCTTTAATAAAGTTAAATAACTTAAAATATAGTTTATTTTAGACAAATTTAAAAATAAATTTAAAATAAAAAATTAATCATTAAGAAATGGAGGGACTATGCTGCATGTGTAAATCTGCCTAGATCAGACCGTCCTCACAAACTGAGTGAGCGTACAAGAAGGAGACTAGTGAGAGAGGACACCAAGACACCTATGACTACTCTGAAGGAGTTCCAAGCTTCAGCAGCTGAGATGGAGAGACTCTGCAGACAACAACTGTTGGCCGGGTTCTTCAGCAGTCAGAGCTTTATGGGAGAGTGGCAAAGAGAAAGACACTGTTGAAGAAAACTCAGATTCAATCTGGACTAGAGTTCACCAGAAGGACTGTGGGAGACTCCATGGTCAAGAGGAAGAAAGTTCTTTGGTCTGATGAGACCAGAATAGTGATTTTTGGCCTTCAGGCAAGATGCCATTTTGCTGCACATCACTACAAACACACAATCCAGTCTGTGAAACACGGTGGTGGCAGCATCATGCTGTGGGGATGCTTCTCTGCAGTCGAACCTGGAAGGCTGGAAAGGTAGAGGGTAAAATGCATGCAGCAAAATATGGTGAAATCCTGGAGGACAATCTTATTCAGTCTGCAAGAGAACTACAGCTTGGGAGAAGATTTATTTTCCAGCAAGTGTACGGCAAAAGATGCACTGAAATGGTTAAAAGATGTTCCTGAGTGGCCGAGTTAAACCCGGCAGAGTTTGGGAAGTTTAGCAAGAGGAATGGAGTAAAATTACAGTTTCCACATGTGCAAACCTAAATGAGACCTACACAGACTCACACAGACTCAGAGCTGGGACACTTGAAGAGGGTGTGGTTGTTGAAGTCCTCTTACCACCTTGAAAATACTCCATTAGCTAGCTGACAGTTAGCAGACGTTACCTGCTCAGCAACATGGAAACAAACCCCACCAGTGCTCCTCTAGAGGGAAATTTTAGCAGCACTGATGCACCTTTTGCTTTTCTCTCGCTGTTTCTGGTGTGAAAATGAAAAGACAAAAATGTCACACTGTGAATTGAATCCATTTATAAATGTAAACTATTTATTTTGTGCACATCTGGGATAGCCTGTATGTAGGGTGTCTGTCATTTTCACTAATAAAAGAAGTTCTTCTCTTCTAAATACCACCACATCACAGTCCAGTATCTCAGAACTGCTTGGGGTCCTGATGTCCTCTTTCTGTCTTCTCTCTATTAACTCCCTGTCCTCCCCTTCTCCCAGCGGCGTAGCCCCGTGGGTTCATGCTGCACTCTTTCATTTCACCTGGTACAGTGCTGCTCGCAGAGAAACGCTGAAGGTCATCTGAGGGTCGCTGTAGGTGCTGAGATTAGTCCAGGCCAGAGAAAGATACACACCCACTCATGTACAGCTCTCAGTAATACTAGATAAGCTGCCCACAGAAGACCTCCACACTGACAACAAAGATGTGTTTCCTCACGGCCATCATCGAATCATGTCACCCAATTTCTGCTTTTATCACAGAGCGATTTAGGAGAGGATAAAAGGCACAAACAGTCAACTTTCCACAGTCACACACACACAAACACACACTGGCCAAGTAACAGGATACAGGCTTTGTTGTGATGTCATTCCAGGTCAGTGTGTGTTTCCTGTTCTGTGATGAAGGGCTCAGAGTGACCTCCCTCTAGGTGAACTTTTATGGAGCACAGTAAACTATGACTTATCTCTTACTGCCATTCTGCAAATATTTAATAACGTATCAATGAAAGGGCAGATTTATGTTGTAGGCAGTATAACACCAGACATAAATTCTTCTTCTAGATGAAGTGGACCTGTAGTCAACACAGAATCATGTCATTCAGGACAGAAGGGATGTTATTGAATGGGGGAGCATCTCAGGTACCTGAGGCTAGTTTGGTGGCTAGCTGTTAAAAAAAACTTCAGCTGACATAAGAAAAATAGATGGATGGATGGATGGATGGATGGATGATGGATGGATGGATGGATGGATGGATAAATGGATGGATGGATGGATGGATGGATGCTGGATGACAGACGGAGAATTGGATGGATGGATGATGGATGGATGGATGGATGGATGGATGGATGGATGGATGGACGGATGGATGATGGACAGATGGACGATGGATGGATGGATGGATGGATGGACGGACAGTTGGATGGATGGATGGATGAGGGATGGATGATGGACAGATGGATGGATGGATGATGGATGGATGCTGGATGGACGGACAGACAGTTGGATGGATGGATGATGGATGGACAAACGGACGGACAGATGGATGGATGGATGGATGGATGGATGGATGATGGATGGATGGATGGATGGATGGATGCTGGATGGATGGATGGATGGATGGATGCTGGATGGACGGATTGATGGATGGATGGGTGGATGGATGGGTGGATGGATGGATGGATGGATGGATGAATGGATGATGGACAGATGGACGATGGATGGATGGATGGATGGATGGATGGATGGATGGATGGACGGACAGTTGGATGGATGATGGATGAGGGATGGATGATGGACAGATGGATGGATGGATGATGGATGACAGACGGAGAATTGGATGGATGAATGATGGATGGATGGATGGATGGATGGATGGATGGATGGATGGATGGATGGATGATGGACAGATGGACGATGGATGGATGGATGGATGGATGGACGGATGGATGGATGGATGGATGGATGGATGGACGGACAGTTGGATGGATGGATGGATGAGGGATGGATGATGGACAGATGGATGGATGGATGATGGATGGATGCTGGATGGACGGACAGACAGTTGGATGGATGGATGATGATTGGACAAACGGACAGACAGATGGATGGATGGATGCCGGATGGACGGATGGTCGGACAGAAGGACGGGCGGGTGGACAAACTGACGAAAATAGATGGATGGATGGATGGATATATGGACGGATGGATGGATGGATGGACGATGGATGGATGGATGGATGGATGGATGGATGGATGGATGATGGATGGATGGATGGATGGATGGATGGATGGATGGATGGATGAATGAATGGACGGATGGATGGATGGATGGATGGATGGATGGATGGATGAATGGATGGATGGATGGACGATGGATGGACGATGGATGGATGGATGGATGGATGGATGGATGGATGGACAGGCATATTGAAGAACAGACCAAAAATTTTTGCCAATATCTCAACAATATTTTCTTCCATTAATTAGTGTTACAAAACCACCATATTTAAAAAATGCTTCCTTTGTGGTTTTCAGTTTTTTCATTAGCTAGAATTCCTTCTTTCTCTACCAAACATCCTGGTGTTTGTCTTCATGCTAGAATCTTTGACAGATAAATGTTCACTAACTAAAGTCCCACTAGTCCAGGAGGTCAGGTTCCCTTTTAACTACATAAGCTCCCACTAACAAGACAATCAGCCTCCTTTATTTAACAGTAATGAAGGAAGTGTCTCATGCTGTCATCACAGCTACCCTAGATGCCCTGTAGAATCTACAGTAGAACATTGCACGGTGGCTTTAACACTTATCCTCATTAGCAGCAACTGCTGAGGAAACAAGACCAGGGATGATTAGTACACTGACTTTACACAGGGGAAAATGAGAGGGAAGGCCCTGTGATTCCATCTTTTTATTTTTTCTGTACAGCCTTGTGTTGTCAAAGTCGCCACCTAAATCCTGCTTTGGTTCTGATAGAATCTGTTCATTTTAATAAACACTCAATGTATGAGAAAAAGTCTGGGTTAAACAGATGCATACGGGTTTAAGGTCGCTCACATCTCCTCATGTTTCTCATTGAACTCATTTAATCAGTTGATACGGAGAGAAGGAAGGAAATAGGACAACTAACAATCTGCAGTAATGCAGCAGAAAACAAAGGAAAAGAAGGTGTTTTTATAGCTCATATCATTAATCTGGATGGATGGATGATGGATGGATGGATGGATGGATGGATTGAATGATGGATGGATAAATGAGGGAAATGATTGATGGATGGATGGATGGATGGATGAAGGATGGATGGATGGATGGATGGATGGATGGATGGATGAAGGATGGATGGATGGATGGAATGATGGATGGATAAATGAGGGAAATGATGGATGGATGGATGGACTGATCATGGCTGTGTTTGTTGAGACAGTGTTATTCATGTAAAATTTCCTCTAAACTGAGTTGTTTCATGATAACAGTGGATTTTATTTTCCTTCTACAGTCACAGTAGAGCTGATGATCTGCTGGTTGTCTCAGTGATGGGACTGTTCTTCTACTGGTTGTCTCAGTGATGGGACTGTTCTTCTACTGGTTGTCTCGGTGATGGGACTGTTCTTCTACTGGTCGTCTCGGTGATGGGACCGTTCTTCTACTGGTTGTCTCGGTGATGGGACTGTTCTTCTACTGGTTGTCTCAGTGATGGGACTGTTCTTCTACTGGTTGTCTCAGTGATGGGACTGTTCTTCTACTGGTTGTCTCAGTGATGGGACTGTTCTTCTACTGGTCGTCTCGGTGATGGGACTGTTCTTCTACTGGTCGTCTCGGTGATGGGACCGTTCTTCTACTGGTTGTCTCAGTGATGGGACTGTTCTTCTACTGGTCGTCTCGGTGATGGGACCGTTCTTCTACTGGTTGTCTCGGTGATGGGACTGTTCTTCTACTGGTCGTCTCGGTGATGGGACCGTTCTTCTACTGAGCTGTAAAGAGAGTAATGATTTCAGAAGAACACTTTAAATAGGAGCTCTTTGAACATGCAGTCACATCCTGAGAGTGAATAAATTAGAAACAGACTACTGACGTGAGACTGCTGATTGAATTCAATCATGCGGCGTTCTCTCATTTCCGTCTTTTGTTGACATTGTATGGTACTTTGTGGAAACACAAAGTATATTCTGAATTCTGTAGTGGGAACTTACACCAGGGCCAACTCTCACACTTCAAAGACTGCAACTGTGAAGGAAATAAAACGGGAATCTGACACTTCGACTGTGAGCTGTGACTGGTGGAGGTGTTTAAAAAGTGAGCTTCACCCTAAGCTGTGAAAATAAGTGTCTATAGATGGATGAGTCACAGATAAGCAGTCAGACAAAGAAGAAAAGAAAAAGAGCAAATAGAGGGTAAAGACTGGATGTGTTTTTCTTGAAGCTGGTACACCATCTCCCCTGGGGCTTTGACTCTGACATTATTTTAATACATGACACAGCTCTGGAGGTGGAAACGAGCTCAGATATGATACCAGCAAACATTTGAAAGGGAAGATCAGCTGTAAGGAGCTCATGAAGGCTCTAATCATGAATCACTAGCTTTCAATTTTCACGCAGATACTTCTGACACACTTTGAAATGTGAAATTCCCTCCATAACCTCCTTACAAAGGATGTAAAATCATCAGAGAGGAAGAGATCAAACATGGAATCCACCATCGGATACAGAAATCGATTTATGTTTGAAGCGACACAATAGGATGAAATCTAAATAACTACGCTGAAAATTCAGGTTTTTACATTCAAAATAATGACTCCCTCTCCAGCTGTGATGTACTGATGACAGTGATGCACGTGTGTTGGACCAGTAGCATTGGTGTTAGCATCCTGGCTAACAGTTAGCTTAATTTGGAGCTTAAAGTGTGGCAGCGATTATTGAATTCTGATGTTGAGCCTACTGAATCATCAATGTTTCTGCCCATTTGCCACATTTAACCCATTTGGCACTTTTAACCGCTTTTCACCATTTTGTTTCACTCATATATGCCTGATCAGCTCATTTTTGCTGCTGTTATCCTGTTTTTTTTTTGTCAACTTTAACACTTTTTCCAGCCCATTTCTGCCCTCTCTGTAATCTTTTGTTGCCACTTTAACCCATTTTTCCCACATTTTTGCCATTCCATGCCTCTCTTAGCCCATTTTTGTGCTAGTTTTGTCTCTTTTAAAACATTTTGCAACTTGTTTACCACTTTTTAACCACTTTTCACCATTTTTTCCAACCTGTTTGCTCCTTTTTTGCATTTCTTTAATAACTTTTACTGCTGTCATCCAATTTCTGTCTTTTGTAACCAATTTTTGTATTTTCTCACCTATTTTTGCCACTTTTTAACCGCTTTTCACCATTTTGTTTCACTCATATATGCCTGATCAGCTCATTTTTGCTGCTGTTATCCTGTTTTTTTTTTTGTCAACTTTAACACTTTTTCCAGCCCATTTCTGCCCTCTCTGTAATCTTTTGTTGCCACTTTAACCCGTTTTTCCCACATTTTTGCCATTCCATGCCTCTCTTAGCCCATTTTTGTGCTAGTTTTGTCTCTTTTAAAACATTTTGCAACTTGTTTACCACTTTTTAACCACTTTTCACCATTTTTTCCAACCTGTTTGCTCCTTTTTTGCATTTCTTTAATAACTTTTACTGCTGTCATCCAATTTCTGTCTTTTGTAACCAATTTTTGTATTTTCTCACCTATTTTTGCCACTTTTTAACTGCTTTTCACCATTTAATTCTGCTCATTTTTACCCATTTGCCTTTCATGGCCCTTTTTTGCAACTATCCCCCTTTTGGACCTATTTTTGCTAGTTTTGTCCATTTCAACCCCTGTTATCTAAATTTTGCTATTTTAACACACTTTGCCCCTATTTTTGAACATTTTAAAAGCTTTTCAGTTTTTCCCCACCCTTTTTGATCCATAATCTCATTTTAGCTGTTTTCAGCCTCTTTTTTTTACCTTTTTACCACCTGTGTTTGTCCCCTTTTTGCCTTTTTTTTAGCCCAGTTTTCCATCTCTTTTATCCTTTTTAGCCACTTTTTGTCCAACTGTGCTGCTGTATTCCCATATTTTTCCAAGGACTTTTAACCCATTCTGCCACTTTTTAACAGCTTTTCAGTTTATTTTTCCACCCACCTTGTTCTCTTTTGCCCATTATTGTCTCTTTTGTCAAAAAGATTTATTTTGTGCCTTTATTTGACAGAGGAGGACAGTGGAAAGCTGGAAAACATGGTCGAGAGAGTGGGGACATACATGAGGACAGGCCCGGGCTGCCCCAGTGTACATCGGGGGGGGGCCTTAAACCACTTGGGCATCTGTGTCCTTCCCATTATTGTCTCTTAACCCATTTTAGCGCATTTTTCCCATTTTGCCACTTTAAACCGATTTTGTCTCTTTTTAACCGCTTTTCACCGTTTCATTCTGCCCATTTTGTCACATTTTGCCTTTCTTAGCCCATTTAAGCTGTTTTAATCCCAAAATGGCCAATTTTAACCCATTTTATAACCACTTTTCTCTACTTTTGTCTGCTTATTTTTTGCCACTTTTACCTCTTTTCATAATTAATAAATTAATGTTCCCTTAAAGTTATTTCAGTTTTGCATCCTGACATTTGTGCACAGCATGCTCTGCTGGAGTCTGACGTTACTTTGTAAATGGTTCAGTTCAATGTTTCATCCACACTGTTAGTAAAACGTAGTTCTGTTTGATGAAACGGGGTTTTCATCTTGAAAAAGTCTGAACCCTTCTACAGCATGAATAAAATCTATTTGTTGTTGTTTTGATGAGAGTGGTTATTGTTCAGGTTTGATAAAGTAAGGTTACCACAGATCAGCATAGACCAGGATTTTCCTCACCTCCGTGGACCCCCCACTGTGCTGGGCCCCAGAACGCTCTCGCCTTATGAGCGGCTTTGACCGTCAGTCCATGAGCGATCATAATTTAAGGGACCGCAGTTCCAGGAAAAGTTTCCATCAGGGGAATGAAGATGTAGTTTCAGCTGCTAACGCCAGCATTAATTACTGCCAGAGCTCACACTGACGTTTAAGCTGCCAGCGCTCATTCTGAAGATGGAAAACAGTTTTTATGTTGGACCCCAGAGGAAACTCTGTGACATTTCTCTCAGTTTAGGAATCAGTAAAAATAGCATGCTAGCAGGAAGTGCAGAGACAGAAACTGAGAGTATTTTAGTTAGCCTGGTTTTCTAAATAAACAAGAACAGGATCAGATCCGTGCTGATATTAGACACTGAACGCCTTTACACCAATAATGAAAATAACATGAGACGAATCCTGACACGCCTGCCTATTCACATCAGTGACATGACTGAGATTCTTCCTTTTTTAGATACTTTTGATTCTTCCATTTGAACTCTTTGTTGTTGAGCGCGCTCACACACAGAGGCTGAAGAACACACGGGAAGCTAACAGGATGCTAACAGGAAGCCAACAGGAAGCTAACAGGATGCTAACAGGAAGCTAACAGGATGCTAACAGGAAGCTAACAGGATGCTAATAGGAAGCTAACAGGATGCTAACAGGAAGCTAACAGGATACTAATAGGATGCTAACAGGAAGCTAACAGGATGCTAACAGGATGCTAACAGGAAGCTAACAGGATGCTAACAGGATGCTAACAGGAAGCTAACAGGATGCTAACAGGAAGCTAACAGGATGCTAACAGGAAGCTAACAGGATACTAATAGGATGCTAACAGGAAGCTAACAGGATGCTAACAGGATGCTAACAGGAAGCTAACAGGATGCTAATGGGATGCTATGGACTAATGCAGGGGTGTCAAACTCAAGGCTCGGGACCCAAATCGAGCCCATGGTACAGTTACACCCCGCCCCCCAGATCATATCATATTTTGATCATAACTGGTCCACCAGTATGAGGTCTGCAGATTTCCTCCAGTATAACAATGTGAACTTAGCCCGATGATTGATCTTTCATTTTGATATTTTCAACTCCTAAATTTGAATTTTAATCCCAAATATTAACCTTTCTGATTTAAAATTTGAAATTTGTATCTCATCTTTGGACCTTTATAACTCAGTATTTTTAATTTTTTTCTCATATTTTGACATAATAAAAACATGATTTAGAATTGTATCGTATATTTTGACCTTTAAAACTCTACTCTGAACCTCTTTTCTCCATGTTTCCCACATATTTTTGTCATTCTGTGCCTCTCTTAGCCCATTATTTTTTATGCTAGTTTTGTCTCTTTTAACACATTTTAACACACTTTACCACTTTTTAACCACTTTTCACCATTTTTTTCCAACCCATGTCTGCTCCATTTTACCTTTCTTCAATAACTTTTGCTGCTGTCATCCAATTTCTCTCTTTGTAATTCATCTTTTGTTTTGTCTTTTTCCTATTTTTGCCACTTTTTAACTGCTTTTCACCATTTAATTCTGCTCATTTTTTACCCATTGCAACTATCCCCGTTTTTACCTGTTTTTGCCAGTTAGAAATCTTATATTTTGACCTTTAAAACCCTTGATTTTGAATATTATCTCATTTTTTCACCTTCTAAACTCTTGATTTAGATTTTTTTTTTCTCATATCTTGACCTTTTCAAGTCTTCGACCTTTTTTCGATTCAAAAGGGTCAATATTTTGAAATTTTTTATCTCATCTTTTGACCTTTTTAACTCATGATTTGGAATTTTATTTAGTACTTTAACTGTTAAAATCATGATTTTAACTTCTGTCTTTTTTTAATGGCAAGATCATTTATCATCAACGTTACATTTTTTTCCTCTATAACTGGTTACCAGTGAAGATGAGGTTGATGGTTTATGGGAAATTTTGGCCCAGTTAGGCTCTCAGGTTAGACCCAAACTCAGGATTCGGGTTAGGGTTGTGACTGAGGGTGACATCCCTGGACTAACAGTACTAATGCAGAGACGTCAGAGTCAGGGCCGCTGCCCTTGGATGAGCGCTGTCCTGACTGGTTGGGGATTTGGCACCTGGCTCAGGTAGCCTTATAGAGCAGATGGATTTGGCAGACATCATCAGGCACTGCTACTTCAGAGCCGTGTTCTCTCTGCAGCCTTGGTTTAGAATAAAAGCCTGTCTCCTTTTCTCAGTAGCGGGAGATTGTTCTCAATGCCACGTGTTATGAAACATGCCAGTTTAATAAACAATGGGAGTAAGGGGAGCACTGGTTGTGGTGGTGGACCAGCTGTGTACCGAGACAACAATCCCACAGCGCAGAGCTGGATGTAATTGGAAATCACACCTGCAGTCCAGCGTGCATTCATACAAGTGACAGGGGAGCAGACTGACAAATACCATCTGTGTTTCTGCAGATTACTCCACAAATATTTGTCTGTTTTGATTCCGCCGCTTCTGTAAATTGAGTGACATGAATTTAGTTTGCAAATGTTTCTCTTTGGGAGAAGAATTCACTGAAACGTCTCAGTCAGAGAGAAAGAAACAGTATAAAAGATGACTTTTAGACCTGACAGGAAACTGCTTTTACAGGATTGCTGACCAGGTGTTTCCTCGTTTAATTAAAGAATCTTTTAAATAATTCATCATTGATCAGTGATTAATTACAATCAGCCCCTACTACGAACATATCACCCTAATTATAATGTTAATTTATGCACATAATAATAGAATGATGTAAACATGTTTGTTTTGTTCTGTAAATAACAGACTCATTAGAATATTTCATGGTCCATGTAAATGTGCTCATCTTTAATTCATACAGCTCACTGACCTTTACAGAAAACAGCAAGGTTATGTCCTTGAACAGCTTCAGAAGGTCAAAGTTCACTCATTAATCATCCCTCTACAAACAACACTCGACTAAATCCAACCGTTTCCACTCCTGTAGAGCTCAAACGTTTGCGTGTCAACCTGGTGTAGAGAAAAAAAAAACAGTTTATTTGCAACCTGGGGAAAAAAAACCTTTAAATCACATTTAACTTTCCTACATGGTAAAACTACTGCTATTAGAATTTTTGAGATCATTTTATGGAATTTCATCTTTCATCATTTTCAGTGTTATAATAGGATTTTGAGAAATTTCTGGGACATTTGAGGAAATATTTTGGTGGAAATTCTCTGGTATTTTCAAGAATATTTGAGAAATACAGTCATAACTTTTTGGGATTTTACGTTCAATCTTTGAGAGAGAATTTGCTTTGAAATTGTCAAGAATTTCCGTGGACATTGAAGGGATTTTTCCGTTGTTTCCGTTGTGTTTTCATTGACATGACTGTATCTTTTGGAATTTCACTGAAACTTTCATTGGAAATTCATAAAATAAAAGATTTGGTGGTCTGATGGGAAAATTGTTTGGGGAAATTCTCAGCCATTTTCATTTAAAATGTGAAAAATGTAGTTTTACATTTTATCTAATCCAACCAGAATCTAATTAGAAAGTTTGAAGTGAACATGGTCCGAAATTTTCAAGAATTTTTACAAAAAAAGTATTTATTCATATTTGATTTGATTTTTTTTTTTTAATTTGGGAAATGTGTTTGGATGTTTCAGGGAATTTTGTGCAAGAAATTTTGAGGCCTTTTTTAAATTAATTTGGGAAATGTAGACTGAATTTTTGCAGTTTAAGTTGAATTTTTTGGAGGGGCATTTGCTTTGAACTTTTCAAAAGTTTAAAGGAATCTGTCTTTATTTTCAGGGAAAATTGCTGTGAAATTATGTGGCATTTTCATGTGAATGTTGGGGTTTCAATCTGGATGTTTGAAAGAGTGTTATAGCTAAGTCTCGGGTACTTTCATGGAAATTTGGGTAATGCAGTCTTTTTTATTTAAGTCCAATTTTACCAGGAGATTTTGGTTTAAAAATTTCAGAAATGTTCAAGGAGTTTTCCATTGTTTTCTTGGAATTTTGGCAAATGCTATTAGATTTTTATTATTATTATTATTATTATTATTATTTTTATTTTTATTTTTATTTTTATTTCTTTTCTTGAGTTTGGAGTTCGATGTTTGATGAGAAAATTTAGGGTGAATTTTCTTAGAAATCATACTTGAAAATTTCCAGGATTTTTTCATGTATTTTTTTAGGATAATTTTATTGTAATGTGTTGGCATTTCACTTCAACATTCAGGTAATATTTGAAGAGCTTTGGGGTTTTTATGAGATAAACTGAAATTATGTTTAAGAATTTTCACAGAGATTTTAGGTAATTTGTGTGGATTTTGAAAAGGAACATTTCAGACATTTTAGAGGAAATATATTTCATGCTTAGACTTAACAAGTCTTTGTGGTCCATCACCAAATAAGAATTAAAGCCTCCACGCAAACGTCCGTCTCTCAGTGACTGACTGAACGTTCCAATAACTGACCGACTAGCCGACGGCCAGAGTGCTCAGGAAACAGAACCTTCCAGAGATTTTTGGCCATCATTTTCATTTTCTCAGTTCTCTGCTTTCACTAAAATGGAATTTTTTTTCAGACTTTTCACTGTAAACCTTAAAGATAGTTGAGTGAAAAATCACAGTTTGTGCCAACAAAGCCTCTTAAACCGCCTTTCTTTCACTGATGCTGACCACTCTGACCACGTCTGCATCCATTAGTCGCTGCCACGTGACTGGCTGAGCTGAAGGTGTACCTAATAAAGTGATCAGTGAGTGTTGAATGTGCTTTTAAAATGTCAAAAGTCTCAGAGGTGAGAAAAGCTGCAACACAAATTTGATAAAAGCCAACAGAAAGTCAAAAGCAGGCAGAGATTCAGCTTCAATATCGGGTTTGACTTTGCTTCAGAATACAGCTTTGATAGAAATCCCCGACCATATTGGTAACAAATCTGCACTATATACTAGATTTTAGACGGATTTAAAACACAGAATGCACTTGGAAAAGGAAAAATGGACTTCAAATGCCAAAAAGAAACGGTTTGTAACTGCTGATGGGATTTTTTAAAATTCTTATGTCTTAGCGCTTCAACATCTCAGCCTGAAATAAAAACACCAGTCATGCATTCATGTGTTCATGAGCATGAGTAAAGCATGCAGTTCCAAGGGCCCAAAGCCATAAATATCATCAGGTCAGGTATTGGAGACTGCAGGTTCTGCACTCTGCCAAGCCAACCTTGGTCCTGTTCTGCTCTGGCCTCTCTAGCCACGCTCTAGGCCCGCACCAAGCCCACGCCCTAGCTCTCAAGGGATCCTGCCTCCTCCAAGACACCTGGCATCCGGACCAGCCCGCCAACCAAGGATTGGGACAAGGCCCAGGAAAAGCACAACTGCTGTTCCCGCATCAAGTGGCTTACCCTTCCCATCCCCACTCTCCTGATCACGTCAGCCTCTGACATACAGTCTAGCCCAGCGTTACTCAAACAAAGAGCCAAACTGTTGAAAAATACCTTTGCAAGAGCCCCAATCTAAGAGGTTAAAAGTGGCAAAAATGGTCAAAAAGTGGCAAACACTGGGAGAAAAGTGGCAAAAATGGGTGGAAAGTAACCAAATACTGAGTGAAAGTGGCAAAAAAATGAGTGAAAAGTGACTACAGTGGGCAGAAATGTAAAAAAAGGGTGGAAAAAAGTGGCATTTAATTGCAAAATGCAGCTTAAATGGGCAAGAAGTGGCAAAAAGGGGCAAAAGAAAATGCAAAAAGCAGGATTAAAGTGTGTAAAAGGGGAGAAAAGGGACAAAAATGGGCTTAGAGCAGCAACCACTGGGAGAAAAGTGGCAAAAAAATGAGTGAAAAGTGACTACAGTGGGCAGAAATCAGAAAAAAGGTGGAAAAAATGGGCAGAAAGTGGCAAAAATGAGTAAAAAGTGACCAAAATGGGCTAAAATAAGATAAAAAGTGGGAAAAATGGGCAAAAGTGCCATTTCCTTTCAGAACAGAAGAAGTCACGTTTGATCACGAGTTTCTATGAGATCTCAAATCTCTGAAATCTCCACTATGACAGCAGGTGTGGTCACATGGTCAGGCTGAATCATCTACCGGTGCATTTATGGGAGAATAATGCTAAAATGTTTGAATCTGTCGTTCCCCATCTGCAGTCCTCTGTGGTGTAATTCCTGCCCAGCTCACCAGGTGTTCATCAGCCTCTGCCCTGTGAGCTGATCGACGGCTGTACGCCATTACCTGTCAGTGCATCACTACTATTTCTACCCAGCCCTCTCTGATTTAGCTACTTGACTTTTAAGACGTGTACTCCCTGCGTTTCTGCAGCTTGTCAGTCAGAATCAAAGCTGTTTATTCACCTTCTCCTCCATGTTCTTCTGCTAAGTTTGACGATCTTCGTCGCTCTGCTGTCTGTATTCGGGTTCCTCCTGATCCTGTGTGTCGAACATGTGAGCGGCAGTTTCAAGCTGTTGTCTTTGATTTGTGCTTCTACTCAATCCTGCAGTTGTCACGGCGGAGCAGCTTGACGAGTCCCTGGAGGGCAGAAAACAACGAATGAAGAAAGAAAAACAACACCTACCCAGAGAGCACGGTTCAGCTAATCAGACAGACAGCAGACTGTTTGGAAGGAGACACAGGGGTGTAATTTCAGACTTTAGAAATGTTCATGCAAAGTGATGTTTTTACTGTTTCTATGGTCTTATTAAAGACTTTGTCTCCCTGGTTAACTGGGTCAGTTCAATGACCTGATTATGGCTTTTCTGTCGAATAAAAATGTGCACTCAGATAAGAGTACGAGAACATATGACCTCCTACGTTATGTTATTAGTCATGGTAGGCCTCCGTCAGTCATGACTGACCATGGATGATTCATCCTAGTCATTGGCTAACTGCTTGGCTAGAGCAGCGCCGCTTGTGGCTGTGCAGACCAATGTGGGAGTGGCAGTCCCTGTCGCACAGGTCGCATCTGTGTGTATAAGTTCGTCGTTTATGACAGCTGTCTTTCTGGTGTCACTGACGTCCTGAAGGTTTTCGGAAAGGCCAGTCAACATCGTCCGTATGTTCCAAGTTCCCAGTTTTAGAGATGGTCTCTTTTGATGATTTCTTTTCTTTTTGCTTGGTGCAACGGTTCCAGTCTGCTGTTCGGATATTTCCTCAATCTCCATGCAACCAATGAAGGTAACAGACCGTGGCGGGACAGCACCTTACTGGCTGGGGGCCGCCCAGCTTAAGGCGGGCGGTAGCTGTCCGATGAGATCCGAAAATCTCTCCCACCGTCGGAAGCAACCCCTGGCGCCTTGCTCTACACCAATGGAGCAGTAGCTTATGACCGGTAACTGCTGCTCCCCGTGTTGTGTCCACGCCAAAAAGCGAAGTTGGAGTGTCCTCTCCAAACTTTTAGAGTGTGTAGGTGGTTGATGCTGGATGAAAACCTGGGCAGTGTGATCTGGAGGACAGGCTGTTGCCTATGTAGCACGTCACTGGTGGATCCAAAGGAACAGCAGGGCTGTTACAGCTTGGCACCAGAGCCATCGCAGGAGCTGCCAGAGCGAGGTTGTAGACAACGACGAACTGCCTTAGGGGCTCCACTCCGGATTTTTCTCAGGGTTTACTCCCGAAGCCTTTTCCTAAGAAGGAAATGCCCGTGACCCAAGGTAGGGAGGCAAGAGGGTACTATCACTTGCCCAAGGTGAACCTTCGGTCTAGTGGAGGGAAGGAGTCGTCCTAATTCTTCATTCTAGACTGGCTCCAAGCTGAGTCTAGCCACTGTTATGTTATTAACATCATAAATAACATCACTTTGCAGCAAACTTAGCTAGTTAGCTAATTGCTAATGTAGCTAATAGCTTAGTCAAAGATAAATTTAGCTTCATAATGTTAGCCAAATACTAGCCTCAGTATTTTTATTCTTTGGCAATTCAAGACAGTCTAGCTGCAGACCCCAGATCTCAGACGCCCCCCACACCTTTGCAGACCACTGTGGTTAGACGCAGCGTCTGTTAGGACGAAAATGTGCTCTCAAACTTTCAAAATAAAAACAACTAAACTTCCAGTTAGGGTTAGGGTTAGGCTAGCAAAGTTAAAAATAAAAAACCTGGCCTGAAATGTACAAAATGTTTATTATACAGGAAAAAAACATGTCCTTCATGAAGAAACACTAACATAGCTAAAGCTACGGCTAACAAAGCTAGGTTGGCTATGTCAATAACATAGATGTGTAACTAGCTTAATCTAAAGCTGTGTTAACAATGTATACTTTGTTAGTTATGTAGCTACACTGGTAGATCTAAAGCTAACAAAGCTAGGTTAGCTATGTCACTAACGTAGATGTTGAACTAGCTTAATCTAAAGCTAACAAAGCTAGGTTAGCTATGTATGCTTTGTTAGTTATGTAGCTACACTGGTAAATCTAAAGCTAACAAAGCTAGGTTAGCTATGTCAATAACATAGATGTGTAACTAGCTTACTGTAAAGCTAACAAAGCTGTGTTAGCTATGTATGCTTTGTTATCTATGTAGCTACACTGGTAAATCTAAAGCTAACAAAGCTAGGTTAGCTATGTCAATAACATAGATGTGTAACTAGCTTACTGTAAAGCTAACAAAGCTGTGTTAGCAATGTATGCTTTGTTAGTTATGTAGCTACACTGGTAGATCTAAAAGCTAACAAAGCTAGGTTAGCTATGTCAATAACATTTATGATAACTAGCTTACTGTAAAGCTAACAAAGCTGTGTTAGCGATACATGCCTTGTAAGTTATGTAGCTACACTGGTAAATCTAAAAGCTAACAAAGCTAGGTTAGCTATGTCAATAACATAGATGTGTAACTAGCTTACTGTAAAGCTAACAAAGCTGTGTTAGCTATGTATGCTTTGTTATCTATGTAGCTACACTGGTAAATCTAAAGCTAACAAAGCTAGGTTAGCTATGTCAATAACATAGATGTGTAACTAGCTTACTGTAAAGCTAACAAAGCTGTGTTAGCTATGTATGCTTTGTTAGTTATGTAGCTACACTGGTAAATCTAAAAGCTAACAAAGCTAGGTTAGCTATGTCAATAACATAGATGTGTAACTAGCTTACTGTAAAGCTAACAAAGCTGTGTTAGCTATGTATGCTTTGTTAGTTATGTAGCTACACTGGTAAATCTAAAAGCTAACAAAGCTAGGTTAGCTATGTCAATAACATAGATGTGTAACTAGCTTACTGTAAAGCTAACAAAGCTGTGTTAGCTATGTATGCTTTGTTATCTATGTAGCTACACTGGTAAATCTAAAGCTAACAAAGCTAGGTTAGCTATGTCAATAACATAGATGTGTAACTAGCTTACTGTAAAGCTAACAAAGCTGTGTTAGCTATGTATGCTTTGTTATCTATGTAGCTACACTGGTAAATCTAAAGCTAACAAAGCTAGGTTAGCTATGTCAATAACATAGATGTGTAACTAGCTTACTGTAAAGCTAACAAAGCTGTGTTAGCTATGTATGCTTTGTTATCTATGTAGCTACACCGGTAAATCTAAAGCTAACAAAGCTAAGTTTGCACCACCTGTATGCAGGTGGCCAGTTGCATGTGATTCTCCACTCTCTTATCCTGTTTCCACTCTATTTGCTGTCTTTTGTTATCAAAAAAGGCATAAAGAGCTCAAAAATAAATTTTGCAAGAAAGAAAACTCCAGAAAGACGTGCAGGTATCAAGCTGTGTTAAAAAAATGGAACCATTTTGAATTGATTTCTTTAAAAGGACGCTGCAATAATGATTCCTTGTTTGAATGTTATATTTTTGCACTAAAGTGCCTCTGTGGGCCGAGCGTTCACTCTGAGTCACTCTAATTTAGGCCTTCATTTGGAGTAATTGAGCCCCAGTTAACAGCAAAGGGACGTAAAATCTCATTACACAGATTGGGATCAACCGCATGTCATCACCTGTGTTAAAACGTGCAAGCTTAATGAAAACATCCAAAGCCTGGCATCATTAGTAAACACTTCAGAGTACATCAGACGTGTTGTTCCCTTTCCATCCAATTATAAGCGCGTTAGTCAGATAGATTGTTAAATGAGAGCCAATAAGACAAGTCTAGACAGTAAATGATCAATATCTATCAGGATTCTCTCTCACTGGTGATTGTCAGATATGTGACAGGATTACAGTATGAGCATCCTTAGACCAAGCAAACCATGCTTTATGCAGCGCTGACATGTGGTCACAAGGCTGTGACCTGACAAGACTCAATTTTCCACATCGGTCTGAGACTCAACCTCCTGACCCGAGCATCAATATTCATCAGCAGCTCAGCTACAAACAGCAGCTCCGTCAAACAAACAGATCTGCCCTGATAAGTCCTCTCTTACATCAAAGTCTGTGTAGCCGGAGCAGTACAAGCTATCGGCCGGGCCTACAGTCAAAATGTGATTTGTTCACATTTTTTTTCCCCAGTTATATATTTATTTACCTTATCTGTCTTGTATTTTAGTCGGGACTAATGAAAAATTCATGTGGTGTGGCTGCAGCTGCAGGGAGGAACAAAATAGCAGAGACCACGTCAGAGACATCATTTTCACTCGGGCTTGCGTGCGTGCCGGAGCCGCAAAATCTTCCATATTTTATCATCCTTGGCAAAAACTCATCTTTGCTAAAATAAGATAGAGGATTAAAATATAGCCCTTCAGAGTGTATCTCTTTCACTGTCACATCATTTCTGCAAAGCTTGAATGCTTTTTGAAAACATGTTAAATGCTTCATAACAGAGTGTCGCTCAGGGTTAACTCGAATACACAGACATGATGAAAGTGGGTTTACTGGTCCAGCATTGCCTATTATGAGACATTCTGTTTTATATGCATCTTTGTCAGGATATTAACATTAAAAATGTTGTTCTGTTATAAGTGTGAAGACATCTTCTGGTAATACTGACTGAGTGTGGCCCTGCAAAAGCATGGATGAAGAGCAACAATCCAACAGCAGAGTGCATTCCTGTTGGTATTATTTACACGCAAAACTGCACAAGCTGTGTCAGAGTGCACCGGGATCAGAGCATAACAACCCTTTTCAACTTCACTTTCAACTTCAGTTTGCTTTATTGGCATGAACAGATCAGTTTCTGCCAAAGCAGTGTAAAAAATAAATATACATTAAATATTTACAACCAATATAAATTTGCGTATTAAATAATTCCACAAAAAATCAATATATAATGAAATAAATCTAATTATTAGATAAAACAATAATTAAAATAAAATAGAAATAAAAAATGAAAATGAGAACAAAAATAAAAAATAAAAATACAACTTAAAATAAAAATAAAATAGAAATAAAAAATGAAAATGAAAACAAAAATAAAAAATAAAAATACAACTTAAAATAAAAATAAAATAAAATAAAAATATAAAATGAAAATGAAAATAAAAATAAAAAATAAAAATACAACTAAAATTTAAATTAAATAAAAATAAAAATAAAAAATGAAAATGAAAGTAAAAATAAAAAACAAAAATAAAATAAAAAATAAATATAAAATTAAACAAAAATAAAAATGAAACAATTAATAAATAAAAATAACAATAACAATAAAGAAAAAATAAAATTCAAATTCAAATTAAAAAATACAAATGAAAAATAAAAAATAAACCAGATTCAGTGTGTTTGTTGGGAAGATACTGGACTTTTTATGTCCAGCCACAAATTGTCTTTTGGACTGAGGTCTGGGCTTTGAATCAGCCACTCCAGAACATTCACCTTGTTGTCTTTAAACCATTTCTGTGTAGCTTTCTCTGCATGCTTCACCAAAGCCATCATTCTCTTGCAGACGAATAAGATTATCCATCCGGATTTCCGTATATTGTTCTTTTCTTTCCATCTTCTATTTTTCTATATCTTTCTATCTCTCTACCTTTACGAGCCTTCCAGGGAGGCTGCTGAGAAGCATCCCCACAGCATGATGCTGCCATCACTGTGCTTCACAGTAGGGACGGTGTGTTTGTGGTGATGTGTAGCCTGCAGTTACAAACGGCTGCTCAGACATGATGAGATGGAAGAGCACATAGCTGGTAGCCAAACACAGCAGCACCCTTCAGAAAAGATACAGCATTCAGCTGAGCCAATGTTGTTCTTTAGCTAAATTACAGAGCAACTCTATCGTCTGTTGTTATACCCTTTAAGGGTAAAGTAAAGTAAAGTCATACTTTATTCACCCCCGAAGGGAAATTCATGGTTTATACTCTGTTGTTGTTTTTTACATATTACACACACATTGAGTGATGGCCCTGCTGCTCTTTGCAAAGCGCTGCCGTGAGCTGTTGGTGCGTTCAGTGCCTTGCTCAAGGGCTTTCAACAGTGCTCAGGACCTGATGGAACGAATTAATAAACATGTCTTTTGCCAAAAAGTTGTCTGGTTCCTTGTCAGTCCTGGGTTACCTCACGTCTGGAGCCTTAAAGGTCACATATTTTACCCTTTAAAAACAAGTCTATATCAGTCTCAGAGGTCTCCAAAACCTGTCTGTGAAGTTTGTTGCTGTAAAAACACTCCAGTATTGATTTCTGCATGTCTAAAACTCCTCTGTTTCAGCCCTGCTCAGAAGCAGCTGTTTCTGTGTCTGTGGCTTTAAATGTTACTGAGCTGTCTGACTCCGCCCCTTTCCCAAAATGGATGTGGCTTAATGGATGTGACTCTCCTGATCCTCCTAAAAAGGAAAAGACAAGCAATATATAAATATATGATAATATTAACACAATATTTGGAGCATTAAACCAAGTCTGAACAATTAAAAAAAGCAATATATAATCATATTATAGTATACAATAATATAATAATTATTATACAATAATAATAAACCAAGTCTAAACAATTTAAAAGAAAGAAAGAAACTAAAATCATAATCTTTATTTTGAGTGTGAAAGTGTTAGAGAGCTGTAGAATTAAGTTAAAGACGGTCTGAAATATTGAACAGAAGCAATGATGGACTCTAATTATCATTTAAAATTTAAAAATAATTTCATCACTTATTTGTGTAAATAGAAAGTTTAATTTTGTGAAAGCTTATTTCATGTTGTCTCTACTCCACAGCTCTATCATGTCATCTAAAACTTAACCTCACATCTTATTGAGGGTTTTTCTACCCTCGCCTCTCCTGAGCAACAACCCTGTAAACACCATCAGGTTCAGCTCGCTGTCTGCCGTTAACCTTAAAAACACAATGCCAGAGATATTTCTAAATAAAGATCTATCTTCAGCCTCCTTCCTCGTCTCTGCTCCACTTCCTGCATACTTCCCTGCCTTCTGTGATGTGCCGGGCTATGACAGCTATCAGAGCGGAGCACCTTGTCGTGACATGACGATATATGAAGACGCGTCTGAATCAAGCCGGTAAGTGGCCCTGGGATCCGGTGATCTGTCACTCTTCAGTGAAATGGGAACATGTCTAGCTTGTACTTTTTGGTGCCACAGTGCTTCTGTAACTCACTACAGGGAGTGACTGACACAATGAGTCTGCACACGATGAGCTAGAAGCCAGAAAGGCAAACGCCCAGAACCAGACAAATAAACAGAGTTTACAGAACTTTGAAGGCTCAGTGTAATATTTCACCTGGTGGCATTTAGCAGAACAAACCTGAAAATATGAAACAAGATGTTCATGAGTAAGCCTGTCCGCCATGTTGGACCTGATCCAGAAAACTCAGTCTGGACTAGAGTTCACCTAAAGGCATGTGGGAGACTCCATGGTCAAGAGGAAGAAAGTTCTTTGGTCTGAGGAGACCAGATCCCCACTGGGAGGTGGTGGTGGCAGCATCATGCTGTGGGGGTGCTCCTCAGCAGCCTGCCCTGTGAAAGAATGGAGTAAAATTGCTGCGATTGCACCTGAAGGTAACCTGGCACGCCACATCCATCTGGAAAACCACTCATAACGCGTTTGGGAAAGGGCAGAGCCTTTGAAAAACACTCGGATTGTGGTTGGATGATCGTTCTGTCTGTCACATCTTTACGGGCCAATCAGAGCAACAAAATACGTGTTGTAGGAGTAAACTCCATAGAGAACTCCATTACGGTAACCATGGCGACTGTAGACATGTCAGTACACAACTTTTGACGTTTTTGAAAAGAAAACGACTCACTGCTGTTCTTTGTTCTTCTTTTACTGAAGGAATGTCGTCAAGTTCTGATAAAACTGGCGCTTTAGCAGCATCCACGCTGAGCTCTTCCGCCATAACTGCACCGGCCTCTTGTTGCTGCTTGCGTACGTCACGACTCCACCGCGCTCGAAAGTACTGCCTCTCGTCACTGATTGGTCCTGTCACGTTCTAACCGGGCTCAAACGGTTCAGACGGGAGCTTTGCAAGATGGATTCACCAGTGAGAAGCACAGAAATGGGCAGATCCATCTGCTTTGCACAGATAAGTCTATATCTGAGATAAGAACTAGATTATACTTATTACAGTGAAATATGTTGGGGGTGCAGATGGCCGACTGCTGGTTTCCAGTTTTTGAGGTTTTATGCCAGCTTTTGGGTCAAAAAGGATTACATAGACCATGAAGGACCTGATAGACATCACTGACATAGAATAAGTTTTATTATTAATAATAATAATAATAATAATAATATCATTTTATTTATAGGCGCCTTTCAAAGCACTCAAGGTCACCTTACAAGAAAAGGTTAAAATAAGGAAAATAAATGAGTGGACGAAATATACACAAGTTAGTAAAAAGTTCAAACAATGAATAAAACAGTGTAAAAGAAATCAGTCAGACAGGCCGTCTATAAAGGGGATCAATGGAGGAGCTTTCTGGCGCCCCAGCCAAACTGGGGGACCATGGAGGTCAGCAAAACCACGATCCATAGTAGAGTTAAACTGTGATCCATATTTCATTTTTAACCTGAAGAATAATCTCTATGATCAAAGAAACAAATATTTTTGTGTAGTAAATAGCCTTCTAGAAAATGTAAATCCTCTTTGTTAAAAAAAAGAATAAAAGTTGGTTTAAAAATTAGTACAATGAATTAATAATGGCAAAAAATGTTGGAAAAGATGGTGAAATTGGATTTTAGAAGTGGCAAAAATGGGCATAAATAGTGGTTAGAGGGAGTTTGAAAAAATGGCTGAAATGGCTTTAAATGGCAAAAATGAGTGGAAATTTGGTTAAATGGGATGAAATCTTAATTTTAAAAAAGAACTGGGAACAAAGGATTAACTGAGAAAGAAAAAATAGGCAGATTCTGGCAGAAAGTGGTTAAACTAGCAAAAATGGGCATATCACATGGTGAAATGGGGTTAAAATGGGGAAAAAATGAAAGTAAAAAGTGTTTAAAAGGGGTTAATAGTGGCAGTAATGGGTCAACACAGGCTACATTAAGTTTTTGTTTAGTTATGTTTATTGTTTTCTATGTTTTGGTTTTTTTTTGTTTGTTTTTTTAGTAAGTTTAAGTGGCAAGAAACAGGCAGAAAAAAGTGGCAGAAAGAGTTTAAAACTGACAAAAATAGGTGTTACATGATAAAAAAAAATTAAAATTGGTGGGAAAAATGATGAAAAGAGGTTAAAAAATGGACAACATTGGTGTAAGGTGGCAACAGTCTTGTTTAAAAAATATTATTAGTGTTTTTAGGGCGACTGGAGACCCCCTCTCAGTGTCTTGCGACCCCAATGGGGTCTCGACCCCAAGGTTGAGAACCACTGGTCTACACATGACTATTCTTGAGCGTGCATGGCTGTATTCGACCACCTTCAGGTCCAGTGGGGGTCCCCGGTCTCTGGCACCTTTACTGGGGGGTTGCGGGCTGAAAAGGTTGAGATCCGCTGATCTAATAAACGTTCAGACTGGAGCTTCATGACAGCAGCTGGTCACCCGCACTAGCCTTTAAAGGAGACTGGAAACAGGCCAGAGCTAACCTGCCTCAGTCCAAAAGTAAAACATCTTCCAGTTTACAGATGTGAGGGATTAATCTTTTAATACGACTCTAGGCAAGGAGGTGAACAGCATATTTCTCAAAGTGTCAGAGTGTGTGTTTAATGAGCTCTCGGTTAATCTCTTCCTGTGATGTTGGAGGCTCTGATTCATTCTCTACCTCAGAAATCTCCCACTGTTCCTCCTCTCTCCTCCTGATTAGCTCTTCTTTTCTTCCTTTGTCTCTCTCCACTCACCCTCCTGTCTTTGCTTCTCTGGATTTGCGGCTGAATTAGTGTGTAATTACAGTCGCAGACTCTTGGCCGTGCAACGCTGATGGAACAGAGCCTCTTCATACACCTCGGTAATAGTCTGAGAGAATCCAAATGAGAGGGGGCTCACGCTCCCGATCGCTAACTCAATTCTCTGCACAAACCTCACACCGACAGCTCACACCATCCCAGAACAAATGAGATACAGAGACGATGACACGGCCAGTAGCTGTGACATTTCCAATCATTGTCATCGCCGCCGCCGCTGTTGTTGCATTCATTTCTGTTGCCATGTTTGCATTAGAGCGCACCGGATTCTGGGTAAGGTCACGTGATGCTGATTTGAATAATGAGCCGGTTAGAGAAGTTCATGATGTTTTTTCATTGTTGCACCAGTTAAATTTTGTGTTAGGTCATTAGGAGTACAGTGTTTTCATAAATAAAGCAGACAGTGATGCTCATTATCTCCTCGGAGTTGTCCCCGTTTTCTTTCCTCCAGCAGCAGCGAGGAGGTTTGAGAAATCTCTCTTGGAAATAAAGCGCGGCGGCACAGAGGCCGATCCTGACCCAGATACATCCCCCATTGTTTACTGGCATGGCTCATTTTGCAGCCGCAGGTGCGCCGTAGGTATACAAAACATTCACCCTCCCCTTAAAACCTATCTTCAAATGCATTTTCTCAGCTGGAACACTTACATAAGCCGTTTAAGAGCTGCATCGTCGCAAAGTGGGCTAATTTAATATAGTTTTCTGTGGCAGTGCTAACAATCAAGCTGTAATGAAGGTAACAAGGAGGAAGAAGACAAAGATAAAGAGTGATGCAACAAGGGAGGGCTGGGGTAAATTAAGAAGGGAGCCGCGTTTGGTACACAGCGATAAAGTTTGAGAGCGAATGAAAAGCAGAGCTGCGGAGGGAACTTGTTGAGATGCCACTTATCTCAGACGCTAAGATGTTCTAACAAAACATCCCGCTGCGATTCCCCAAGCAACCCAATCCCAAGTCTCTTTAGTAGCTCTGCCAAAGAGGACAGGAAAAGTAAAGCCGGAGCCGCTTCTGTGTAATTGCCCTTCGTCTTCTTTTGGCCAACAAAGACGAAAAAAGAAAAGGCAGAGAAAGAGCCAGAATGTCAGCGTGATGAATGAAAAGATAAAAACAAGCACTGAACTGTCAAAAAGTGACCATAATACAAAAACATCACCATTATAGTATGAGCTAATTTTTCACCAGAAGGTTTCCTATTAATCAGATATTTAGTGGGGATGCTGAGTAAGCATCCACACTATTGTTATTCACGTCAGCCATCTTCTTTTTTTTGGTATGTTTTTTGTCGTGTGTCTCCTCTCACAGTCTTTGAGCTATACTCATCATTCTAATGTCATTCTATTCAGCTCTTCTAGGGCATGATGGCTGTGACTTTTCTAATTTATAACTTTTATAATTGTTAAAATATTTAACTTTTTTAGCATTTTTTTTACATTTAAGTGAATGGGGCTTTTTTTATGAATTTTTTTTTTCAACTCCTCATAACTTTGGCGATTCTTGGGCTATTTTGACTATTCTAGTATCAAACTCTTCAGCTTCTGGTGCTCTTTTTCTACTATTTTCATGCTATTTCAAGCTATTTCTATGCTTTTTCAGTCATTGAATGCCATTTGCCGTTACTGTTATGCTATTTTCAGCTATTTTTATGCTACTTTTAGCTATTCTTTAGCTGTTTTCAGCTATTCTTAAGCTATTTTCAACTATTTTTAGGCTACTTTCAGCTATTCTTAAGCTATTTTCAGCTATTTTTATGCTATTTTCAGCTATTTTTAGGTTACTTTCAGCTATTCTAGGGCTATTTTCAGCTATTTTTTAGGATACTTTCAGCTATTTTTATCCTTTTTTTAGCTACTGATTGCCATTTTCAGCTACTTTTATGGCATTTTTTGCTATTTTCATGCTATTTTCAGCAGTTCTTCCACAATTTAGCTCTCAGCATCCCAACGCAATTTTAGCTGAAATTGCAATTTTGATCAAGTTATTAACCAGTTTTTTAAAATGTGACAATATCAAGTAATAATGGCAGATTTAACAACAGGGGTCTGGCTACAGACCGTACATCTCTGACAGCTGCTCTCATAGACCGCTCATCTGAGGGTTAAGGCAGGGGTGTCCAAACTATGGTCCAGGGTCCAAATGCAACCCATGGTCCATTTTTTATTGTCCCTCAGCAAATTCTATAAATATGATGAAAAATGGCCGTATCAGAGCGTAAAGCTTATGCTTTACTGTATTGTACTAGTTAAGGCCTTTGCACACTGAGTCTATTTTTCGCACATTAAAAAGAAACTCAAGTGGCTACATAATCTACGTAGTTATGCTCTCTACGTAGCTATGTTCTCTATTAAGCTATATTAGCTTTAGGTATGTTTTCTAAAGCTCACATTGCTAAAGCTAACTCAGCTTCATTGGCTTATGTAGAAACATTAGTTACGTAGCTACACTAGATGTTAGCTATAGCCAAAGCTTAGAGAGCTAAAGCGAGCCACCCTTTATGTAACTACTTCTCTGGTCTATAAGATTTCTGATCTAATGGCCAGCTGATCCTAATTATCACCTCTCAGCTCCCACAGCCAATCACAGCTCTTTCTCTCAGCACTAATCGCTGCTTGCATTAATGCTGATGTATCATTCTGCTGCTGGTGGCAAAGCTTAGGCTCCTCCACCCCAGCCTCCTCCTTTAAAGCATGAAGCTTCACCTCCTCCACCCCAGCCTCCTCCTTTCTAGACTAAAGCTTCACCTCCTCCACCCCAGCTTCCTCCTTTATAGACTAAAGATTAGCCTCCTCCACCCCAGCCTCCTCCTTTATAGCATAAAGCTTGATCTACCCTCATTCAGATTTATGCTACTATGGAGGTATTGCTTTTGAACTAATTTTATTGTGTTGTCATAAATATATCTGTGGGGGTTTCTAGCCATGCACTGGAAAGTCAAAGCATGCTGCTTGGCTGACCCAGGTAGCATTGTTTGAGCAGAACCGTCTCTGTCCAGTAAAACTGTAGATCCATTTTGCGATGTATGGCAAGACTGAAATATATTTGTCTCTGATGCTTGCTTGAGTCGACACACCACGCTGTCCCAGTAATAATGATGCGTAGCTCTGCTTTGCTCTTCACATGAACAGATTTCCAGTGTCGGGGTAACGCCTGTTCATAGATGAGGGGGAGTTTCTGCAAGAATGCAAAGCAGAACATGTTAGATACCACAATGTGGCCCCACTTTTAGGGATAAAATATCAAAATGCAAAATACGGAAGGAGAGATTAGGTCTGAATTAGTTTGGTGTTTGAACAGTGGTGCTTATTTGTGCAAAGAACAGCCCAAAAGCAACAAAGATAATTCAACAAGCCTCTTTTGAAAATGTTCTATTTGTCTTCGTATTGAGGGATTAAAAGCAGTCAGATCAGACATTTTCAGTACAAATGCCCAAAACTTGACTCAACTGCAGAAGAAAGGGTTCAGATCTGTGACTCTAACATAAAGCTCTGCATGTACTCCATAATGATCCATCATTAATGAATGATTGGAGTTGAAATTCACCATATGGCTCTTTGTATCTCCAGAGAGCATGGCCACACTGGGGCTTGTACGCCTATGCTGTAGATGAAGTATACTCTGCCTTTTCCCAGCAGTGCAGCAACTAGAGCAGCTTCTGATGGAATATTTAATGGCGGAGACTCTAAGAATGGATTCCTGCAACATTTCCCACATTTCTCCTCGCTCTCTACCCTCCCTCTCTCTTCATGCACCAACATAAGAGCCACGCAGAACACAAAACGCATACAGCTGTGTTTGCCTAGGAGTATTTTGTAGGTGAAACAGTTACCATATGGGTTTTTCACATTCTTTTATCTGTAACTGCATGAATAAAAAGCACCCAAAACCCACAGAGAGGAAACATGCTTTGAAACAGAACGCAGGGGAACCAGAGGGGAGGTGCACGAGGCACGGGATAAATTATCAACCGCTGAAATGATTCCAATTCCCGTTGTTCTCTCTCCAAAGAGCCACGGCTCTCTGCAGGAGACGACGCCTCACTCTGTGGAAAGATAAGAGATGTAAAAGCAACGAGGAAGGGGAAGGACGGGAGGGTTTTAGAGTGACATACAGGAGATAATTACAGAGGGGGAGAGAGGCGGTACATGCGTGAGCTGGAGTGACATTTGTTAATATGCAATGTATGATTTTAATTAGAATCTGTGCTGGGAGGAGGGAAAGAGGAGGCTGCAGTTGAATGACAGGTGGAAGAAAGGACATACTGGCAGACTCGTGGGAATTATGGTAAAGATAGAGCACCCTCACATATGTCGCTGAATTCTCACTCTTCATGAGCAGCTTCACTGCCAAGTTAGGAATATGACAGCTTGGTCAGTCGGTACATTTAGTCCCACAATTTGTGAAATGAGCATTATCTGGGTGCAGTCAGTGTCTTTTCCTGGCTACCATTACACCATGACAACAAAAGAACACTCCAAGCAACTCTGAGAAAAGGTTATTGAAAAGTATAAGTCCAGGGATGGATACAAAAAAATCCAAGGCTCTGAACATCCCCAGTGTTCAGTTAAATCCATCAGGAAGAAATGAAGGAATATGGCACATGTGTAAATCTGCCTAGATCAGACCGTCCTCACAAACTGAGTGGGCTTACTAGAAGGAGACTAGTGAGAGAGGACACCAAGACACCTATGACTACTCTGAAGGAATTCAAGCTTCAGCAGCTGAGATGGAGAGACTCTGCAGACAACAACTGTTGGCCGGGTTCTTCACCAGTCAGAGCTTTATGGGAGAGTGGCAAAGAGAAAGACACTGTTGAAGAAAACTCAGATTCAATCTGGACTAGAGTTCACCAGAAGGACTGTGGGAGACTCCATGGTCAAGAGGAAGAAAGCTATTGAGACCAAAACGATGCCTTTTGGCCATCAGACACAATGCTACGTCTTGCTGAACATCCCCACTGTGGATCACGGTGCTGGCAGCATCATGCTGTGGAGATGCTTCTCCACAGCAGTGCCTGGATGGCTTGTAAAGATAGAGGGCAAAACAAAAGCAGAAAAATCTACACTGTAAGAAAAAATTAGTTGAGCTTACTTAAAAAAATTATGGAAACTCGTTGCCTCAAAAATAACAAATAAACTACACTTGACTTTTGTGAGTTAAAAAAACGTGTTAGTAGTGTGCAGCACTTGTTCTACTTGAACTTTTTAAGTATTCACTACCAGTTTAAAATCAATTATTTTAAGTTTTCACAACTGAGATTCAAATGTTAATTTAAGTTTGCAGGACTTAGCCTAAATCATCTACTTTGAGTGTGTGATACTTAACATTTTTAGTGCATTGTAAACACTGATAAGTTCATAGCACTCACAATATCTTAGATAACTGATTACCTTAGAACATCAGCTAGTACTCTCTGTTAAAGTCTTGTAGGTTATCATGTCATCTAAGGTGGACTATCTTATGCCACCATTTGCAACAACTGCTGTTGGTGACCCACTCCATTAATGACAGTGTGCAGTTCAACTTTCACTGATGCTGATAACAGAAACAACGCCCCCTATGGGCGGGACATCTTTAATTGAGACAGCAATTTCATCCATGGTGCATTTTATTTATTTATCTTATTTCACTGTTTTTTAACCAGGAGAAAACCTCACTGAGATTAAAAATCTCTTTTTCAAAAGTGTCCTGGCAAAGACAGCTGCAGCAAACAGAGTGCAGAAAGGTTTAGTGCCCAAAGGCATTCTGGGAAAAGATTTGCCATAACTCAAATAATATGAGGTATTACAAAAAAATACTTAAATTGTTTGAGTGCTGTTCACTTAAAACTGAAATAAGTTCTATCAGCTCATAAAAATAGAGTTGAAATCGCTGTTTTGGATTTTTAAGTTAACACAACTTAATTATACCCCCTTTTTACTTATTTTTTTTAAACTGAGTAAACTTAAGTAAATTGAGCCCTTTTGCTGTTATGGCCAAGAAGTACAATTAACTTGTTTATAATAAGTATTTAGAACGGGTTAAGAAGAACTGAGTAATTTCACCTCAGTGTTTATGAGTAAAATGGATGTTGCTTTTTACAGTGTAGGAAAATCCTGGAGGACGATCTCAGTCTGCAAGAGAACTACAGCTTGGGAGTAGATTTATTTTCCAGTCAGACAATGAGCACACAGAGAAAGCTACACAGAAAATGTTTAAAAACAACAAGGTGAATGTTCTGGAGTGGCTGAGTCCAAGCCCAGACTTGTTCACGCTCAATCCCTGTGGAAACTGACAGCTTGAGCAGCTCTGCAGACTCAGTGAAATTCTTTAAGGCCACATCAAGCAATATGTTGGACGTCAAGAGTGACGAGCGATGGCTGAAGTGGCAAAAACTGTTTTCAAGTGGCATCAATGGGTGGAAAAGGTGGTTCAATAGGGATGTATAGTGCAATAGGTATGAAAAATAGGCAAAATGGGTTAAAGTTGTCAAAAATGGGTTAAAAATGACATAAATGGGTGGAAAGGAGGTGAGACTGGATTTAAAAAGTGCCAAAAAAAGGGTAAAAACAGTCTAAAATGGGTATCAAGTGACACAAATGGGCAGAAAAAATGATGAAAACAAGTTCAAATGTGACAAAAATTTGGTTAAAGTGACAAAAGACCAAAACCGATTAAAAATAGCAAATAAAAGAAGCGAAACTGTCTGGAAAAGCAGGTGAAATGGATAAAACAGAATGAACTCAGTAAATCAACTTGAAATCAACTCAGTAAGTTCATCAACAAATCTTTTTCTTAGTTTGGGAGGGTGGTACACTGTGAGCATGAAACAACAGACTTAATAACAACAGCCAAGGATTCAAAGGTTGAAAATTCACCAGGACAGACCGACAGTCTGAGATGCTACGATAGAGAAATGCAATCCCTCCACCTTCTTTGTTTTGTCTTGTACAGTGTAAAAATTTGAAGTTAGAAGGTGCTGTTTCAATCAGCTCTTTGTTCCCAGTAGCATCCAGCCATGTTTCTGTGAGGAGGATGCAGTCCAGTTTATTTTCATGAATGATGTCATTGACCAGAAATGTTTTGTGAACCAAGGATCTGACATTAAGGAGGGCCGGTTTCAAGCAGCAGGTGGAGGTGGTGGAGTCTGATTTGAGTGCTGCAGTTTTAATTTGAATATGATTTTTAACACGAATACCGTGGTCGCTCACAACCAGTCTAGATTTCGAAATCCTCCTGTCACTGATTCTGACTGGAATCATGGCAGGATGGGTGGATGACTGGGAGAGGACACAGTGGTTGAGTCGACAGGGGGAGCTCTGCACAGATGTTAGTGACAGAGAGCTGTTTATGATGTCCCTGTGCTTGACGTTATTCATGAAATTTATGGGAGGATGGTCTTTAACCTGGCATTTGTGGCAGTTATATCAGTTGAAGAATTTTCAGTAGAGTGGCAGGATCCTGGCTCCACATGCACGGCAAAAGTTGAGAGTGGGAAGCTATTGACGCTGGCGCTAGGAGCCGGGGGACGTCAATAGTAGTGGGACTGATCAGAGGGAAGAGTGGACGTTGTTGTTGTCACAAAAGTGGGAAAAAGTGAATAAAAGAAGTTAAAATGTGTCAAAAACAAGCTGAGAGTGGCATAAATGGGTGGAAAAGATGCTGAAATGGGATTTTAGAAAGCGGCAAAAATGAGATTAAAGTGGCCAAAACACACAGAGGAAATGGTGAAAACTGGTATAAACCAGGAAAAATGGATTTTACCTGGCATAAATGAGTGGAAAAGGTGAAAAAATAGGAATATAACATGGCAAAAATTATTTTAAAAATAGGCAAAAATAGGTTAAAACAGGCGAAAATGGATTAAAGATGGTTTTAAAAAGTTTAAAAGGTTAAAAAAAAGTTTTTAAGTGGTAAAGATGTGTTTTAAGCGGCAAAATGGGTTACAAGTGAAAAAAAAAGTTGAAAATGTCATAAATGGTCGGAAAGGTGGTGAAATTGGATTAAAAATGTGACAAAAATGAGTAAAAATCGTCAAAAAGGAGGTTAAAAGTAGCCAAAACAGACAGAGAAAATGATGAAAAGTGGCTCTAAGTAGCCAAAATACCAAATGTATGAAAAATGTCAAATCAAAGTGGCCACACTGGGCAGAAAAGGGTTAAAAGAGGCAGAAAACAGATCTGTAGGAAATATTAACACTGTAGTGTCAAAATCACAAACAGAAAGAAGAAGAGGATCTGTTCCTGTTACATAGAGGATTAAAAATCATTCCTGATCTCCAGATTCTGCTTCATGAAGAAAATCAGACTGGTTTCTGTGTTCCTGCTCTGAGGAAGCTCCGCCCCCTCGACTTGCTCAACCTGCTCACCTTGCTCATCCTCACTGCAAACAGGAAACACAGACTCTAACTTTGACCTGAACAGACACTGACTCCAACAGAGAGAGAGAGCTCCGGACCAAAACCAGCACCACTTCCACTGAGAGAGGACAGCAGGAGGGAGTACTGGGAGCACTGGTTCTACTGGGATACTGGGAATACTTCCACTTTAACCAGGTACTGAATCCACCAACTGAATCAGACTTTAAAAGAACTCAGAACCAAAGAGAAAGTAACTTTCAGGGACAGGGAGTGGCTTCCTGTTTGTCTGCAGCGTCTCCAGCTTCACTCCAGACAAAATGGCGTCCAAGTTAGAGGAGGATCTGAGCTGTCCGGTCTGCCTGGACATCTTTAAAGATCCCGTCATGCTGTCCTGCAGCCACAGCTTCTGTAGAGAGTGTGTGGAGAAGATCTGGAAGGAGAAGGAGGACAAGGAGTGTCCCGTATGTAAGAGGAGACAGTCTAAGGGATTATTACCTCCAGTCTTTGCTTTAAAGAATCTGTGTGAGACTTTTCTGCAGGAGAGAGAACAGAGAGCTTCAGAGGATCTCTGCAGTCTGCATCAGGAGAAGCTCAAACTCTTCTGTCTGGACCATCAGGAGCCGCTGTGTCTCGTCTGCAGAGATTCAAAAAAACATGCCAAACACACGATCAGACCCATGGATGAAGCTGCAGAAGAACACAAGAAGAGCCTTGAGGAAACTCTGCAGCCCTTAAAGAAGAAGTTAGAGGCTCTTAAAGACGTTAAAGTGAAGTTTGATCAAACAGAAGCTCACATCCAGGTCCAGGCCCGACACACAGAGAGGCAGATTAAGGAGCAGTTTAAGAAGCTTCATCAGTTTCTAGCAGAGGAAGAGGAGGCCAGGCTGCGTGCACTGAGGGAGGAAGAGGAGCAGAAGAGACAGAGGATGAAGGAGCAGGTGGAGGCTCTGAGAGCACAGATAGCAGATCTTTCACAGACAGTCAGAGCCACAGAGGACCAGCTGACGGCCCAAGACGTCTCCTTCCTGAGAAACTACAAGGCTGCAGTGGAGAGAGTCCAGCAGCGCCCCCTGCTGGAGGATCCACAGCTGCCCTCAGGAGCTCTGATAGACCAGGCCAAACACCTGGGCAACCTGGGCTTCAAGATCTGGACCAGGATGAAGGACGTGGTCTCCTACACGCCCGTCATTCTGGACCCAAACACTGCTGGATTAAAACTCATCCTGTCTGATGATCTGACCGCTGTGAGAGACGGAGGAAAGAGTCAGAATCTTCCTGATAATCCAGAGAGGTTTGATAAATACTGGTCTGTCCTGGGCTCTGAGGGCTTTAACTCAGGGACTCACAGCTGGGACGTCGAGGTCAGAGACAGTAGATACTGGACCCTGGGAGTGTTTCCAGAGTCTGCTGAGAGGAAGGGAGACATATGGTCTAGAGTTTGGGCAGTAGGGTTCTGGGCTGGTAAATACAGAACACACTCACCATCACATGGATCCACTGATCTCTCAGTGCAGACAGAAGCAAAGAGGATCCGAGTGAATCTGGACTGTAACAGAGGAGAGCTGTCGTTCTCTGATCCTGATACTAACACACTCATACACTCCTTCACACACACTTTCACTGACAGGATGGTTCCATACTTTAATAATTTTGATGACCCCCCACTGCAGATTGTCCCAGAGAAGATCTCTGTGAGCGTGGAACCAAACTAAACAAACATGATGTTCTGATGACATTTGATCCAGTCAGTTCTGATATTTGACTACAGAAACTTTCCTTTGATGCTTTCAAGTCAACAAATCTATGATGGTTCCAGAGCTGGGCCTCATCTGATGACAGGAGCATTTGTAGTGGGGTACCACAGGGTCACTGAGCCTCATTCACCAAGAAGACATTTGTTCTAGAAACATGTGACACAGTTTGAAAGAAGATTGTGACATTGACCAAAGTCTTCTTCTCTGTGAGCAGAAAATCTAAGAACCCTCCAGAACACTCTGAGCAACATGTGAGTGTTGATATGACAGGATCAAATGTTGAATTTAGCACTCATTAAGAACCACACAATAAGAGAGGATTGTATTTTCTGCTCTTTGATCCATTTAACCCTTAGGTACACCCAGGAACTTTCTTTACATTCTGTTCTGGGATTCTTGACCTCATTTGTGTTCTGTTGATGCCATTGGCATGAAACTGCACAAAGATGTGTATTTTTGCTCATTTTGAATAGTTGAAGCCAAATCATCACATTGAGCTGTTTGGTATTGTGTATAGGAGAAATCCTCACGTTGGTGTCCCTAGGGGACAAAACGGTCCCATTTAAACCCATTATAACTGCTGATTTTGATTGTAGAATTGCAATACCATGTAGCACTGTTACCGCCATTATCTGTGATGCAACTTTGAATGGGGACCTTAGATTTGCAATTTTTACTACTAACCACTATGTGGTGCCATGACTCTTTTTGGGCCAAGCGTGTATCCGTAGGGCACTTAAAGGCACTCTTACAGTGGGATTTTCTACAGCTCTGTGACATAAAGGCATAAAGAAATGAAAACAAAATGTCTGTGGGTGTTGATAGGAATATAAACTTGGGTTTTACATGTTAGATTTGAGAAATTGCATCTCTGAAGCGCCACTCCAACGCGTTTTGTTGGGGATACATTGCAGGTCTGTGTTCAGTGGCGGCACTGCCAAACCGCATCAATACCTGTTGATCAAGAAATGATAAATTATTGATTATTTATGAAAATACTGAAAATAACGATTAGGACTGTAGGTGATTCCAAAAATAAAATAATTAAAAAAACAAAAACAAATGATGAATATAGCCATATAAAGTAGGGGTCAAATTGTTCCCTAGCGGTCCATCTTTTGCATAATTTCCACCAATTTCTGCTCAAAAAATAAAAATGCACCAAACTCCATGTTGGTGGTAATTGATGACTAATGACAATCTTTGATCATAATTTAAAAAAATCCACTCAGCATTTTTTAAAATGGAAAATTTCTCATTCAGCTGAATTGAAAATTGAATCAAGTGGCATTTAAAGGGTTAAAAACATAAAATCATGACAATGACCAAAGATTTGCTATGTCATGATCAGAGCTGGAAGTGATGACAAGAAAAAACCCCCAAAACAGTTTTTGAAAATAATGTAAATGTTGAATTTGATCATTGAAAGTAGGAGCAGAAAATGTCCCCTATGTGTGTAGTGGTTTAAAGGGATGCCTAAGGGTTAACATGTTTATAGAATTCAATCAGATGTGGAAATACATGATTGAACTGATTCATGCTGGAATTTTTCTCACTGTTTTCATTCACACAACTGAGCCTTGGCTAAGCCACGCCCCCCTTGGTTACACGCCTGTCAAGCGTTCACAGCCGCCGTACTGAATCCAGAGTTTTCCACTGTAGAAGAACCAAAGGTGGAAAGTAACTAAGTACATTTACTCAGATTACTGTCACTGAGGAGCTTTTTGTCCACATTTTCAAATCAGAACTTTAACTTGAGTCAGTTTGAAGCAGAGATTGGACAGTGGTGGTTTTAGGGCGGGGCTTAGCAAAGGCTCAGTTCTGTTAACCCTTAGGGGAGACTGTGAGCATTTGACACGCTTTTCATTCTTCATGTTCTGATCATTTTAGCTGTGTTCATGTTTATGGTATGAATTTTGGCAGGATTGTGTGTTTTTATTAGATCTTGTCATTTCCAGCTCAGCTCCTGCAGAAAGTCTAAAATCCACTGTTTACAAGCAAAAGTTACACTGGAGCTGTTAAGAGCCAAAAATGCCCCATTGAAACCCATTCAAACGGACATTTTTCATCTCACTGCCATGAAAGCAGAATACATGCTTTTTATTAGATCTGAGTGTCAATCTGGGCGTCTGCCTTGGAATTGATCATTTCTACAACTCTCCACCAGATGGCGCCATTTTGACCATATTTGGCATATGGAGAAAAAACATGCTAAAAAGAATCCTGCATAAAAATCAGTGTTGCTGCTAATCATTGACATATCCCAGGCTGTTATAATTCACACACAACATGAATGCATATTTGATATGAATAATTAGGTTTATTGTAAGTGAATAAAATGATCTGAATGAAAGTAGAATCAAATCTGAATGTATAATAACTGATATGAAACGGAGCATGTTTTCTTTGACAAGAGCTTTCCTTAGAGTCTGACCTGGCTTTATGTGGAGGGTCCAATCAGGTTCATTTAGCACAGGTGGACTCCAATCAAGGTGTAGAAACATGTGAGCACAGATCAGAGAAATGGGCGGAGCCTGAGCCACATTTACAGAGTTGTTGTTCAGGCTCTGAATGCTGATGTCAGTGTGATATTTCTGTTTTGATTGGAATAAATTTGCCAAAGTGTGTAAAATTGTGTTTTTGTGCTTCACTTGCATTCCAAGGCTGAAAGTAGAAACAAGTTTTATAAACACATGAGGAAAGGGACCAATCAGGGGCGGGCTGTATGGAAAAATAGCACATGATGACTTTTTCATGGCCAGATCACAACCATTTTTCAGTTCAGTTCAAGAGAAATCTGTAGATGAATGAGGAGGTAAAGCAAACATGTTTCCATGTATCTCAGAAGCACAGATACTATGTTTGAAAGTGAAATAGTTGGGTTTGACTCTTTCATTCTGAACAGACTGTCAGTTGATGCATGTCAAATTGAGTGTTTGTCAGAGCTGTCCAGAAAAAAACGTGCATGAGCCCACTGATGAAATGCTGCATATGCCAGATTAGCAGTCACACATGTTTGTAAATGTAGAAGTGAAATTCTTCTTCTCTCCATGTAAAGATTCAGAGCCTCACTGATCAACAGGATCACTAAATATCCATTCAAACATGTTTCTGTGCTGAAGAAAGGCCTCTCAGGGTTTAGTTTCTCTTTAGGAAACTCAAAGTCTTCTTTAAGGCCGCATCAAGCAATATGTTGGCCTTCAACCCTCCGGCCCCGTGTCTCTGCTAATTGGACGAGGTCAGAGAGTATTTTATGGTTGTTAAGAATAAAAACAGTCTTTAGCATTTAGACTGGTTGATCTTGACATCTGGAGAAATATTTTGTCTCAAAAGGGAGGAAAAGAAACATAATTAAGCGGGTAAACTTTTATTTCTAAAGATAAAAACCCATACATCTGTCAGATAACGGCTTTTTAAAACTCTGGATCTCTCAGCACCTTTTCACGACTCTCTCCTACCTTTATGAGCCACCATAGAAGGTAAAAACAAGTATAAAATGAAATTGTGTTCAATTTGCAATAAGACAGCATGTTTATAAAAAAAACCTATGTACAGTAGAGTCATCAAATCTCTGAGTGTGCCAGATACTCTAGATCAGTGAAACTCTACATGTGGATCTTTTACGTCTTCATTTGAAATTTTTATTCCCCCAGAAAACCTTAAAAAAGGGAAACTTTGACCTCAGAAATAATCTGCTGCAAGTCACAGTGAGTTTGTTTCCTACACTTACACAGCTGGATTTATACGCCAACTTTAATTTTTTGTCTGTATTGCCCTAATTTGCAATAGTTTTGCACCTTTATCCCAATTGCTGCTACTTTAATCAGATTTTTGCCCTTTTCACCATTTTCCCACTTCTTGCCCATTGAAGCTGCCTTATAAACACATGACTGATGAATGGAGAAATCACACTGATAAGAAAAATATCACTGGCAGTGTATTACATGATTTTAGTGCAGCTTTTGATATTGTGGACCATGAACTTCTATCAAACAAATTCATTGCTCATGGTTTCTGTGAAAATGCTGTTGGTTGGTTAAATAGTTACCTCCCTCATAGAAAACTGTGTTTACTTCAATGTCTGTTTGTCCATGGTTAGTCATTCAGGATGCGGGGTCCCCCAGGGGAGCTGCCTTGGTCCACTATTATTTTCAGTTTTCACAAATGACCTGCTTTTAGCTTTGAATCAAACTAATGTGACCATGTGCCCAGATAGTCTACTTTACACTCTGCTGCAAAAACTACTGATGAGCTAAACTCTGTTTTGCAGGAAGAACTACATCTTGTGTCCAAATGGGTTGATAATAACAGACTTATATTAAATATAACCAAAACAACACGTAAAGTCTTTGGGTCTCACTCTGCACTAAAAAAGATGGACAACTTTCATTGTCAATGAATGAAACAGCAACAGAACAAGTGTCTGATGTGAAGCTTCTGTGTTATCCTTGATAATAAATTCTCATGGACCTCTCACATTGATAATATTGTAACTAAAATGGCAGAAATGCTTACTTCCTCAATGATCATTCTGCTAAACTTGTAACTCAGGCGTTAGCATTATCACATTTAGACCACTGCTCTGCAGTCTGGTCATGTGCATTAAAAAAAAAAAAAGACATTCAAAAGCTACAACTTGTGCAAAATAAAGCTGCATGCATGGTCCTCTGTTAGCCTTTCAGAGCTAATGTAAATAATATTCATCACAGGCTTCAATGAGTTAAAGTTAAAGATAGGCCTAATTATAATCTTCTCTCCTTTTTGAAAAAGTGTGTAGATGTCTGCATTCTAAGTTAGTACGTGTTGGTGAAATTCATGGGAGACGGGTTGTAAAAGGTCTCTCTGCTTTGCCTTTAGCTGAAACGTGTCATGCAGAGGGCCATCACTGAATGAATAAACTACCAGATTATATCAGAAAATCAAGAACACTGGATGTATTTTAAAAAACCACTTAAGAGTAGCTGGTTGATGAAAGTATGACATTGTTGTTTCTTTTAATTGATGTAAAAATTTGCATAAAGACATGTAATATGTTTAATCTAATCCTAATTTAAATGAAAAGGTGAATATTGCAAAGTGTTAAAGTGATGATAATAACTGGGTAAACAGATGAAGGTTGGATTAAAAAGGTCTCTAAAATTTCATGACAATTTTTGGTACTTTTAAATTCTGTAATGTTTTTGATTGATGCTTTGCTTTTTGCTGCTCTTAATAAGCTACTTTTCAGTTGTTTGGTTTTCTGGGTTTTTTTTGTTTTTAAATGATCTTTTTAATGTTTAAGGAAAGGGCGTAGGGATGAGTTTAACACTGGGGGGACGGACATATTGGAAACCTGACCGATCTGCAAAACATTCACAAAATGCTGTGATCTTTTATTCTTTCTTCATTTTTCAAATGTTTCTTGGGAAAATAGTTCAGTGCACACCTCTATAAATGCATGTATAACATCAGTATGTTTGTGTTTTATGATCTTGATGAGGGCAAACCACCCAGAGAAACCTCTTCTCCCTCTCTCTCTTGAACAAAATGGCTCGAGTCTTTAATCAGAGCATGATGATTATGAGCTGTCAAGGTCCAGCTCCTGAGCACCAAGGTGGCTCATTTTAAAACTAAACAGGAAAAAATCCACCAATGTGTCACTATGGAGGAGAATTTCAGCATTTAAATGTGCAGAACACCAGTGGGCTGTTCTGGTGCAGCTGATAACCTCATCATAAAACCCAAACCTTAGAGTACTGTGGAAATCATGAGATAATTATTGAAAATTGATCTTTAAAAAATCAACCTGACATCAGTCCTCACCTGTTCTCCTTTCTGAATCGATTATTATCAATAATGTGATTTTTAACCCTGAAGCTCCAGCTCCCTCTCCTGAATGTATGACAGTTCTTCTCATGATAAAATTCTTTATATTTAAAAAGTATTAATGGGCTGATACAGATTTCACTGATCATCCTCAGTCTCTCCACCTTTCATCGCTTCACCTGCCTCTCTACTCTGTATTCTCCTGATCAGACATCATTGCACATATTATCTAATATAATGTCATACATGTTCATAAATGGTGGAGTATGATCAGTGGCGCCAGGCATGAATGACACCTCTAGGACAAGAGCGCACCTACAAACAGGTGCAGAGAGAGAGAGAGAGAGAGAGAGAGAGAGAGAGAGAGAGAGAGACAATGCTGCAAGTCCTGCACCAGAACTCAGATTAACACATGCAGCCAGAAAACTGCCCCTAAAACATCAGACAGCTTTAAGAGCAGCAAACAGAAGAGCAGCTACAGTTACAGGAGACATTTCACCACTTATCAGGAATAAAAAGCCAGAAGATGGAAAATTCAGAGGACAGGTGTATGCTACCTGTAGGCCCCACGTTTTATGAACATTGCTGTGTTTTCCACTCTTACTGTAGTTACTTCAGATGTTTTAAACTTGACCAGCTCGTCCCTGGCATAAATGTTACACCATGTCAGAACAGAAGAGCAGCTTCAGTCCAGCTGGTGCACAGGGTTTCACTTCAGTCTGAACTTCTAACTCTCTTCAGAAATGAGCCTAAAATCAGCGGCTGTGCTCGGGACAGGATGAGATTATGAGTCAACCAACACATCTCCTCTGTTTGATCCAATACTACGGACACACTCTGCACCAACACACACGCCAATGGGCCCACAAACACACACACCTAAATGATGTAGACTGCTTCCACAGTTCACAGCACACACGCCACCGTCAGTAGCTGTGGGACAGCTCACATGTCAGAATCCACACACTTCAGGATCACTGGATGATCTGCTGAGAGCTTGTTTTTATCTCATAATAAAGCTAGAAATGCATCCAAACATAATTACAGGCAGTGAAAACAAAGAGCTCATGTTAAAGCAGGGTGGCCACATTTATAATGAAAGCATGGTCTTAGCTTAATACAGCAGTATGTGACTCTGTGACATGGATGAAGCTGCCTGGTTCTCTCAGGTCTGTCCCGTCAGTCATAATTCAGATACCCAGGGATAGCAGCCTGCTAGCGGATGTTGCTAACTCTTCCTCTCGGCTCTCAGCTACCTGTGCAGGTGACGGTAGCTCAGAGTCTGCAGGTGCATCAGCTGTTGTTTCAGCGACTGCTGCTGCTGACTCCTGAGTCACAGCTGTTTTTATCTTCTGCCTTCAAAAACGTCCGATGGTCCATCTTGTTAGCTGAAATTAACTCTCGTTGCTAGTGTTAACTTTGCAAACAGCGCTTGATTGTCTGTGATTGGTCGGCCGTTTACTGATATGTTGCTATTGCGCACAAGTCAGGATGTGATAGGCCAGTGATTCTTAACAATGGGGCCGCGGCCCATGGTTGGGCCGCGAGCGCCTGCTAGTGGGCCACCAAAAAACCCCTTTTGTTCACCTGTGGGCCGTGAGGAGTAAGTATTGGCCACGAGACTCTCAGTTGAAATACACCTCCCCGCCACTGGGTGGCAGTAATGTGTCAGTCAGTTGACTAACAAGCTCAAACAAGCAGAAGAAGACAGCCGAGCAGAAGTTCTGAGTAAGTTTGTTGATGTAGTGAAGGAGTTGTTGATAATGAGGTATAATTTCACACACTCACTGATCTGAGGCATACTGCAGAGCAGTAATACTCGACTCATGGCCCTCATGTGGCTCTTTAGTGACCAGCTGCGGCTTTTTTAAGGCTTACTTGGAAAAAACAAAACCTTTAGTAAAACCCTTCATGAAGCTAAACACCGTCATCAGTAAAGGTTCACGATAGGTCACATCAATAAATCTCTGACCCACACACAGAAGACTGGCCTTAACTTCCAAATTTAAGCGTTTATTATTTTAAATCCGTGTTTTATTACCGTCGGTCACAGAGGAGTGTGTGAGAGAAGAGGAAGTCCGCTGGTGGAGCGTCTCTTCAGTTCATCCATCGAGGTGTTTCATCTGAAGCTTCACATTTCCTCCTTTGAACTTTTCTCAGCCACTTCCTGCCGATGTGCGTCATCAACGAGCATAACACGGATCACACGTGGAGATGACGTCATATCTAGTGAAAGTTGTCCAACCGTGGGTGTTTGATTTGATCTCTAATGCACTAATGATCATAAATATTGTCAAAAGAGCAGAAATATAAAACCAAAGCTGCAGAATGAGGCAGGGCTGCTTTTAGTCATTTGGAGGCCCAGGGCAAAGACCAACATGAGGCCCCTCCACCTTTAACTAAAGAATTAATAATGAGTGGAAAAAAATTATAACGTGTCTCTTTTATGTTAATGAAGCCACAGAACTCCAGTAAAGGCCCCAGAGTGAGCTATAAATACCCAAACAGCCAACCATCATTCATCATTTTCTCTGAAAAGCCTCTCAGAGCTCAAACTCAGCTCATTTTGATATCTAAAAAGTCTTTAGGCCAGCTGGACTTTCAGAACGCTGGGTTTGGGCCAAAGACTGGTATCTCCAAAATGACCACTTTTCATGGAATGAAAAAAAAATATCTTTTAACATATTTTATTGATTTAAAGTGAGTTAAAACCTGCGGCAGTTAAGACTGACCAATAGCACTGATTTATAAAAACAAATTAAAATCATGAAAAATTGAGATAGAAGGTTTTAGCCTGATGTCTGTGATAAATAAAATAAAAAATAAAATAAAAATCAGTGACATATTGTTTCATCTGACATACACACATTTGTATCCCATTTAACCTCATAATTATCCACCAATCCTCTGTTTTATTTCATGTCAACTACAGATTATCTGATCTATTATCTACCTTAAATTCGCGGTTCGTATTGTGTTTCTCGCTAAAGTGTTTTTTCAACAGTGTAGCTCTTTGGTAAAATAAGGTTGAGCACCACTGCTGTAGAGACAGGCACGGTTCTCTGTTATTGTCTTAAATACTCAGACATTAACAGGAGCACAGCAGCTGTAGATGTAGTTATTGAAGACAAATCAAATCAAGAGTATGATTACCAATTCAGTGTTAAAATTTAAATACCATTTGTTTTCTCTTTTTTGCCAATATTTGAAGCTTCTTTTAGCCACTTCTATCCCAATTTTGCCCGTTTTCACCATTTTTTGCTCATTTAAGATACCTTTTGCTATTAAATGCCATCTTTTTCCTATTCTGCCACTCTTGATTGCTCTTTGCCCATTTGAGTCACTTTTCTCTCTTTTTTTTTGCCACTTTTGGACCATTTCTGCCACGTTTAACTTATTTTTATTGCCACTTTCACCCACTTGTCACCACTGTTGCTCTTGTAAAGGTATTTTCAACAGTTTAACTCTTTGGTTGAGTCAGACTGACTTATATCAACGTGATATTTCAGTTTTTGATTTTTCATAAATTGGTAAAAATGTCTAAAATTGTGTTTTCACTTCCTCATGATGGGGTGCTGAGTGTAGATCAATGAGAATAAAATGATTTTTATTTTATTTTTTTTTACTGGAGCATCAGGCTGGGGTGTGAATGCTTTATAAAGCATGTTTTTTTACACGTCTTGTCTGCTGGGCTGAAGCTCCACTGAGCTCCACAGCTGCAGACCACTGTGTGAGCAGACAGCATCAGTTTCAGACATTTAGTAAATAAAGTAAAAGTATGAAGTAACTCTTCTTCATGCTCTGGGTCTGCTTTGCTTTCCTAGCTCATAAAGAGACACGGGTATTAATTGCAATGTTTCATAACTCCTCAGAGGAGCTTGAAGCGCCCGGGTCTTTACTGTTGCTGGGTGAGTTTCCAGGATCTTCAGCCTCCTGGAGCCCGTGGAGATAGCTGTGTTGACGTAACCAGGGTTTTTTAGGGCTTTCTGCAGACTCCAGAGACACAAAGGATGTTACACAACTCTCCAGATGAAGTTGTTCCCACCACGAGTACAGCTGTACGGTTTCCCTCTCTGCCACGCAGCTGATGTCCAAACATCTTTGGCTTCCATGCACTCTGTCCAGTTTCATGCATTCTGATAAAGCCTCATGAGAGGAAGCAGCCATGATGAGAAGCAGTGATGCAGCCCTTTCTGCACAGGCAGCCATGTGCAATTAGTGACAATGAGTGGTTTAAAGGCGAATGTGTTGAACGTGGATGTGAACGCTGCTAAGTGAAGGTGTTGTAACGACTCGGGCTGCTGGGAGTCGATGCAGAGGCAGATGTTTTTCTGTATGTAGGTCAGAGGGAGCGCAGAGTGTTGGCAAACACAAACAACACATTAAACCGCACCAAGGCTGCTCCCCCATCTATGAATTGTAACAAGTTTGACCTTTTTCACATCCCGATGCCGCTAAAGGAAGAAAAGAGGGAAAACGTGAAGGTGTTAGCTTTCCTTTAAGTGATTTATAAGCCTTTGTGCAGAGCCTCTGATTCTCTATGCATGTCCTGGAAGATTGTGTAGTAATAGAGATAAATATGCATGCATTTCTGCTCAGATTTGGCCATGTTCTCCCCAGGGTGTTGAATTATTCAGCACTAAAATGCACAGTATGTATGGTGTATTTAGGGTTGGTTAGCTCCATTCTATTCTCTCAGTCCTGCAGGATCCCGTCTTTTCTCTCTCTCTTCTGCTGCTTTAAAACTTCCCTCTTACATAATTTCTGTGTCAGAGATTTTTCACTCCTGTGGTTTGGCTGTGACTCATCACTTTGATGATGATGATGTAAAAATGGAAGGAAGAGCCAAAACTTAATAAAGACTAATGATGTGATCACGACCAGATTGTTGCCCTTCCCCGTTTCTTTTTATGAAGTTTCCCCGAAGCAAACGTTGATTATTTTCACATTTATGTGGACCAGTGTTACTCAGCCCTGCAAAAGCCACAATCTAAGTGGTGGAAACGGATTAAAGTAGCAATAAAAATAGGTTAAGTGTGGCAAAAATGGTCTAAAAGTGGCAAAAAATGAGAGTAAAGTGACTAAAATAGGCAAAAAGCAGTCAGGGGTAGCAAAATAAGTCAAAAAAGTGGAAACAAATGGTATTCAGTGGCAAAAGGTAGCTTCAATGGGCAAAAAAGGGAGAAAAGGGCAAAAATGGGATAGAAGTGGCTAAAATAAGTTGCAAAAATGGGCAAAAAGGAGGAAACAAGTAGTATTTAACGGCAGAAGGTAGCTTAAATGGGCAGAAAGATGTGAAAAAATGGTGAAAATGGGCAAAAATGGTACAAAAGTGGCAAAAAAATGAGAGGAAAGTGACTAAGATGGCAAAAAAGCAGTCAAGAGTAGCAAAATAGGGCAAGGAAGAGGAAACAAGTGGTATTTAATAGCAAAAGGTAGCTAAAATGGGTGAAAAAGTGCAAAAATAAGGCAAAAACTGAGAGAAAAGTGACTAAAATATGGCAAAAGAGAGGAAACAAGTGGTATTTATTGGCAAAAGGCAGCTTCAATGGGCAAAAAATGTTGAAAAGGGGGAAAAATGGGATAAAATAGGCTAAAAAAGTTGCAAAAATGGGCAAAAAAGAGAAAACAAGTGGTATTTAATAGCAAAAGGTAGGTTAAATAGGCAAAAAGTGGTGAAAAAATTGTAAGAAGGGGCAACAATGGTCCAAAGGTAGCAAAAATGAGGCAAAAAATGGGAGAAAAGTGACTAAAATGGGCAAAAAGCAGTCAAGGGTAGCTAAATATGGCAAAAAAGAGGAAACAAGTGGAATTTAATGGCAAAATGTAGCTTAAATGGGTGAAAAGTGACTAAAAAATGGTGAAAAGGGGCAAAAATGTTCCAAAAGTTGAAAAAACGTGGCAAAAAACTGAGAGAAAAGTGACTAAAATGGACAAAAAGCTGTCAAGAGTGGCAAAAATGGGATAAAAGTGTCTAAAAGAAGTTGCAAAAAAGAGGAAACAAGTGGTATCTAATGGCAAAACGTGGCTTAAATTGGTGAAAAGTGGTGAAAAAATGGTGAAAAGTGGCAAAAATGGGGAAAAAATGAGAAAAAAGTGTTACTTAATGGCAAAGGTATCTCAATTGGGTGAAAAGTGGCAATAAATGGTGAAAAAGGGCGACAATGGGTAAATATGACTACAATGGGACAAGAAGTTTGACAATTAAAGCTTTCTGCATCAGTCTGTGAAACAAACTGATTTATGTGGATAATCTCTGAGGTCAGAGTTTTCTGGATGAATTCTATTTTACATGAAGACATTAAAGAGCCACACGTTGAGGATGACTGCTGTAGACGTTAAACAGCATCACTGCTGATAAATACGCTGCAGCGTGGCTCTGAGTATCCATCAGGTCTCTCTCCGTCCCCTTTCAAGCTGCACCGCTGTTTCCATTCACTCTTTGTCTGCCTGCTTTCTGGAACGTTCCCTCAGATATCATGAATAAGTAATAGCTGATCTCAGAGAGAGAGAGAAAAGTGCGAGCTAAAAGGGAGGCTCGTCAATACGGAGCCAAAACATTTTTCACTCCAGGAAAAAGACAAAAGGTCGATTCGACTAAATCTGCAAATCCATTTCCTCTCAGACGCTGTGATGGATATTTGTTGGTCAGAACCAACGTATTGGGAAAAAAGAGTTTAAATGGATGGTGGAACCTGAGGAAATGTATCAGACTGTGGGGACATCAATAGGCCGTCCTCCAGCTTTAGAGAGGTGATAGAAAATTCAAAGACTCTGACCAGCTGTTGGTCTCAGATGAAAACCACCAAAGCTGTGACTACCTCCCCGCCTGTTCCAGAGAAGTACGTTTGAGCAGGAACAACACAGAGCAGGAAAAACCAGAGCAGAGCGGGCATCACTGACAACAGAATCAAATGATTTAAGTCAGACGCAGAATAACGGAGGAGCTGGGGTGGAGGAGGGCAGGCTTTAAAGCAGATCAGCTGGCTGTCAGCTGATGAGGGCTTGTGTGAGATCAGCTGGTCTCAGTTATAAGGCAGTGTCTGCCTGAACTAGCGCTGTATGCTTGACTTACTGTAACGTATTTTAGACCGGATATTTAGTATGGACATGGATTCAGGGTGCCTTGAAACTGTGACTTGATCTTAAGTGTGCCTTTGGCATAAAAGGTTAAAAACTACAGCTTTAGAGAATCTCTGTGGAAGAGTCAGACATCACCTCAGCAGTGCCACAGACTGACTGGATCCTATCAGGCTGCATGGCTTTAACCGTCAACCTCTATTCTTGTCTGCATGTTTCCATCGTCCTTATTTGTATTTTTTTTTTTGCTATTTTAATTCCATTTTTGCTGCTTTTAGCCCATTTTTGACACTTTAATCCAGCTTTTTGCAATTTTTTGCCCCTTTCCTTCACCTTTTGTGCCACTTCTCGGCCATTTAAGCTGCCTTTTGCAATAAATGCCACTAATTTGCCCATTTTTTCCCACCTTTTTTTCTGATTTTTGCTCATTGTAGTCACTTTTCACTCATTTTTCTCCTCGTTTTTGCCACCTGTTACTAATTTATTTTGCCACTTTTCTCCCAGTGTTTGCCATTTTCAGCCCTTTTCTGCAACGTCCTGCCCATTTTGGCTGCCTTTTGCAATTAAATGCCACTTGTTGCCAATTTTTCCCACCTTTTCTCTGATTTTTGCCCATTGTAGTCACTTTTCACTCATTTTTCTCCATGTTTTTACTACTTTTAACATTATTTTGTCACATCCCACTCAGTTTTGCCACTTTTCTCTGACTGTTTGCCGCTGTTGACCATTTTTGCCACCTTTAACTTATTTTAATTGCCACTTTTCACCACTTATATTGTGGCTCTTGAAGATTTGTTTTTCAACGATTTGGCTCTTTGGTTGAGTGGGGTTGAGTAACTCTGCTCTACATTTACAAGCCTTCCAGAGCTCACAGCATGAAGTTGCTGAGAAGCATCCCCACAGCATGATGCTGCCACCAGCGTGCTCCACAGTGGGGATGGTGTGTTTGTGGTGATGTCAGTGTTTGGCATCTCCATTCTGGTCTCATCAGACCAAAGAACTTTCTTCCTCTTGACCATGGAGTCTCCCACAGTCCTTCTGGTGAACTCTAGTCCAGACTGAGTCTGAGTTTTCTCCAACCGTGTCTTCCTCTTTGCCACTTTCCCGTAATGCTTTAGCCTTTAACTCCTTCAGAGTAGTCGTAGGTGTCTTGGTGGCCTCTCTCACTACGACCATAGTCTTTGTTTACAGCTTCAAGTTGTTGACATTAAGCGTTTCAAAGGAAAGGAAAGGCGACTGTGAGAGACTGTTGAGTCTAAGGTCTGTCTTTTATAATGGGCACAGGCCATTAATGAAGAAATCAAACAGTGGTTTTATTTATGAATTTAGGGCACTTTAAGGACAGCTAAAATCTGCTTAAAGCTTAAATTTGAATCACTAAACATAGAAAACAATGACTCTAGACTGCATCAATGCACTTACTACAGCAAGTCTGGCACAGCTAACAGGCCCTGCTAGCAGTGACGGATCCACGAGAGGGCCTCGGTCCATGCACCCCCGTCTCCACCTGCAGCAGCAAACCTGGGCCTGATGTGGCATCGACTTTCAGCAAGGACAAGGAAGAAACGGAGTGAGCGGAAAAACAGAAATCACGTGGCTCCAAACCAAAAATCAGAAGCACGGACGTACAGCATGCATGAAGGCAGAAACTCTGCTGCTCGCTGAAAGGGCGGCTGGAGTGCATCTGTCAGAAGAATGGATGAGAGGAGACGTCAGCAGCGACTCAGAGAACAACCTGTGGAAAAAATACACAAGCATTGAGACAGTTTAGCCCACAAAAGAGCAGCTGAGATTTCAGAGATGAGAGAAAAGGAAGTGAGTGTCCATTTAATGCAGGAGAGAACTTCCTTTCAGAGATTCTTCATGGCAGTAAAAGAAAAAACAGTCCACAGAAAGCTTCCTGCTGTAAAGTCCTGATAAAATGGTCTAGTTAATGGTCTAGATGCAGGAAATGTGCAGAGATTGGAGCACGCTTGTGGTGAAATAATTGGGTACATTACCAATGAAATAAGAGCCAATATGGTCAGACCGGCACATTTCTGCCCAGGTTTTACTGTAATGAAGTGTTTCTCCCTGGTGGTGAAGAGGATGGCAGATCTGAATGAGATCACACACACTTCCTCCCATGAACGACCTCATATATAGTACATGCATCACGCTGGCTGGTCTCAGGGAGTCTAAGTAGACCATCGCTGCAGAGGAGAGGGCCACTGGGAGATCTAGTCCCGGTCCATGATGTGGCACGTATAACCTTCTTGTTACTTTGTTAGATGGAAAAGTTCGATAGTTTGAACGAGGCTCAGCTGAAGATCTGTGTGATGTTGGAGAGCTGAGAGTGGGAGGAAGTCTGCAGAAACAGGTCAGCGTCCTTTTACAACTGTGATAAGTCATTAATAATGAGCTTAAAGTTTCCCAATAATTTTATGAATCTGACTTTGTTGATATCTTGTCCATTAGTTTGGAGACGAACATGCTCAGCATTACTTTGTTTCCTGTAAGAACTAAATAAAATCTAATTGGTCTAAAGGCGGGCTCAGACTGCACGAATTCAGCCAGATCTATTCCCCGTTTACACGACAACGTTTTCGAGTGAAAAGACAAAAGTTCTGTAGCGTTTTGGCTGTCCGTTTACACGGCAACGGCGTTTTGGTGCCTGAAAACGGAACTTTTTGGAAACTGCCCCATCTCCGTCTCCGTGTAAACAGGGAAAACGGCACTTTCTGAAAACGAACATGCGCCCTGCAGCTGCAGTAAACATCCATACGCGGGTAGGTTTATCATGCATGTGAGGATGGGAGGCACAAAACAAAACAAAGATGGCCGACACCAGTGTACTGTTGGTGCTCCTCACTCTTTTGAATTTAGCTGTTCTTCTCCAACAAAGTGTTGATTTACTTCACCATCACTTGGATCAGCAGAGGCGTATTTCGTGCCTGCACCAGATTCTGACTCGACCCGTACGCCGTCGAAGGGCGTAGGGGTCGCGGCAGAATCTGGTGCAGGCATGAAAATCACACCGCCATCTACTGGCCTGGCATGTGTACTACATTGTTTTTGGTGTTTCCACAGTGTCGTTAGAACGGAGATCATTTTGGAAATGGTGCCGTCTGTATGTTAAACTTTTTGGAAACCAAAACGGAAAACAAAACAAAACGTCGTTTATACGAGGCATTAAGACCGCAACGCCGCAGCTCATCGTCAAAACTCGGCCCGATTTAGAGCGTTGGGAACGACAAATGGTCTTGTAGTGTGATGTAATTAATGACGCGTCCAAGACGCCCTACAACCACGACCTGCCTGAACCATCGATTTATGAAGACTAGCATGCCAAAATTTTTCTTACATCATCGTCTAGTTTGACCCCTGACCTGACGTTAACGACGTGATTCCTGATGTCTAATAACAGGAGAACATTTGCTCATTATTTTTGCATCATCATTTACAAGATTAACTATTTTTATCCCCTTTTATTCCCTAAAACTGTGTAAATTTTATTTTATTTTATTTACGTTATCACATGCAGTCACATCAGTCCTTCTGAAAGAGAGCCAGTAGATATTGCCCTCCTCTTGATACATACTTATTATCCATAATCCCATCCATAACTGTTTCTTATTTCCCTTTTTTACAAGCAAAAGACTGCTCCCTCTGACCTGAGCTGTGATTGGCTGTGAGTACCAGCCTCCTCATTGGCTGGACCATTGTCCCTTGCTGGTTTTCCTCAAGTGAGAGTGCAGCGTGATGAGGCGTGAGGTGTGTTATTCTGTTAGATGGCTTTAATAACAGACCCTGACTGGCTGTGTTGTTTTTGTGGGCATGACACTAAAATAAATCTCTTACTGCAGCTTTAAGCTGCCTGTTGCTGTTTAGTGCCCCTTCATTCGTATTTTGTTTGCCCATTTTTGCAACTTCTTTTTGACCCTTTTTCCCATTTTGGCCACTTTTCACCATTTTTTCACCACTTTCCACTTATTTAAGCCAATAAAGACAGTTTGTTTCCTCTTTTTTGCCGTATTTTGCCACTCTTGCCTGCTTTTTGCCCGTTTTAGTCACTTTTCTCTGATTTTTTGCCACATTTTTGCCACTTTTGGACCATTTTTGCCACATTTGTTATTTTTATTGCTACTTTAAGCCGTTTTCACCTCTTAGATTGTGGCTCTCGCAAAGGTATTTTTCAACAGTGTGGCTCTTTGGTTAAACAGGGTTGAGTAACACTGTGTCAGGTTATCAGAATCAGAGGGTTGAAAGAATTGACCTGTGCCTGTGCAGCGATGCTGTTAAGCATCACTGTGCCCCAACAGTCTGTGTCTGACAGTCTGCAGAGACAGGGGTCTGAGAGCAGTGGTCTGCAGCCAGACTGAGTGGGTAAGCCCATGTGCTTTGGTCAGTGCCAAACGGCTGAAGATTGAACACGGAGCTTGAGGACATGCAGGTCAGAGTATGTGAATATTCTGAATGGGAGCAGAGCTATGTGGACTTTCAGGATGTGCTGCAGTGCAGATTCTATGCAGAAGTAAACATCATGCTCCAGCCTAAGCAGCTAGCTTGGAGTTGACCCTGGGGAACGGTAGTTTTTCCCACTTTTGCATAGCTGAAGTTGGAGGATACTGCTGGCGTGCAAGTGTTAGTTTGCATGCACAGACACGTGCAAAGTTTTCTGAGAAAGTGTGGGTGGTGTTACTGGGCAAAGGTGTTCATTCACTTTGAGTCACTTCAGGGCTTTACAGACACATTTTAGTCTTCAGTTATCTGCCTTTGTGCAACATGTACTTTAAATTCCCCTCAGCTGCTGAAATATAAGAAAAACTCATTCAGGAAAAATAGAGCTGCTTTCAGAAGAAAAATTACAGCATGCAGAAGCCTCAGAATCTCACTATGAGCACATTTCTCTCCCCTGACCTCGTACAAAAGGGCCTCTGGATATCACAGCTGCCTATTAGTTTTTAATAAGCACCCTCCCATCCAGGTTGGACCATTAGCAGCAGGAAAATAATAACACCAGACTCCAAAGAGTCCATCCACAGCCTGAGCCAAAGAGACAGACGGAGATGGAAGAGAATGTGGAAATTTGAGTCTGTGCAGAGACACAGACGAATGAAAGGCTGAACACTCTTCCCTGAAGCACGACTGCTTTGAACAACAACAAAAACAGAAATCAACTAAATTTAGAGCCGGGCTCAGCAGCACGGAGAAGCACAGAAAGAAAACTCGCGTTTTTGCAACAATGGCATGAAGAAAAGAGCGTTACAGCATGAAGAAAAGGACAGGGAGGATAGAGAACCTCCAGTTCCCTCCGCGCTGTCTCAGGTTGAGTGCATCGAGCCCTGAAGCAGCCTCGAATCTGAATCTCGTTGACCCAGCGGAGACCTCCTGTCAGAGAGGACGCCGTGGTCTCGATAGCCACCGCCGTGCCGAGCAGGGCTGTTCCAACAAGCGCCTGGCACCTCCCGGCTGTGTGACCCCTCAGCTGTGAAGCGCCCTCGCTGCTCCCAGATCAGACTTTCCATATATAGCTTCTCGTCTTACGGGAGACATCTTTGCAGCAGTTTCGGCGTGCCTTCTTGCCTAATCATACATCAATGTTTGATGAGAATCTCTGCACAGATAAAAACGGGACTGTCTCGTGATCTGTTAAGCCTCTGTGATGGTGCCGAATTATCAAAGACCTCGAAGCAGAGCTGTCGGTTTGACTGTGGAGAGAAGACGAGGAGATGAAATGACTGTTTTAGGCTTTAATTGACTTTATAATAAAGTAATAAAATGACCTAAGTGAAGTGATTGTAGTATGAAGACACCTGTGCCTGGAAGGTCCAGTCACTGAATAATCAGTATTCCTGGCTACCATTACACCATGAAGACAAAGGAACACCTCAAGCAACTCAGAGAAAAGGTTATCGAAAGACTCTGCAGACAACAACTGTTGGCCGGGTTCCTTACCAGTCAGAGCTTTATGGGAGAGTTCAAAGAGAAAGACACTGATGAAGAAAACTCTGATTCAATCTGGACTAGAGTTCACCAGAAGGACTGTGGGAGACTCCATGGTCAAGAGGAAGAAAGATCTTTGGTCTGATGAGACCAGAATGGAGCTTTTAGACCATTAGACTTCAACACCAAACACTGACATCACTGCAGACGTACCATCCCCACTGTGGAGCACGCTGGTGGCAGCATCATGCTGTTGGGATGCTTCTAGGCAGGCTGCCCTGGAGGGTTTGTAGATGTAGAGGGTAGATTCAAGAAAAAACCAGGAGGATGATCTTATTCAGTCTGCAGGAAAACTATGGCGGAGCAGTGTTAATTTTGGCAGCTGTTTTTAATTTTAGTCTTTAGATGAAATGTCATTAGTTTTAGTCCTGATTTAGTCATTTCTATTCTTTAGATTTAGTTGACAAAAACTCAAAACATTTTAGTCTTTACTTTTAATCCAAGCATTTATTCTCTTGTCTAAATCTGGAACCAAATCATGGTAGTGTGTTCTCTGCTAAACCTGGGGTCCCTGCTTTCTACAGCTGAGAGGTAGGATAGGTACAGATGTATTGTATTTAGACAGATTTACTAACAGTGGAGAAACATCACAGATGAAGAGTGTCCCACGAAAACTACATTACATTTGAGTCTAGTTTTAGTCATCTTGATGAAAACTAAACTTAGTGAGAAGGGAGAAGATTTCTGTTCCAGTAAGTCAGTGACCTGAAGCTGCAGAAATGGTTTAAAAACAGCGAGGTGAAAGTTCTGGAGCGGTCGATTGAAAGCCCAGACCTCAGTCCAACAGAGAATCTGTGGCTGGACTTGAGCAGGGCTGTTGACGCCTGATCCCTGTGCATCCTGACAGAGCTTGAGCAGCTTAGCAGAGAAGAATGGAGTAAAACTGCATCTTCTAAATACTGACTTGACAGGGTGAATATTTATGCAGTCACTTATTTGTCCTGACATATTTTAATTTAACGGACTTTACTTTGACATTTAAGAGTTTTTTGGTCATTTTTCCTCACAAAAACCAGATTATTTCCACCATGATTGATTTTTGATATTGATAAAACTAAAACATCCAAGCGGGTGGATTTTTTTTAATAGCCGTGATACTCAATGTGTGGCTCATGTGTGATGGTTTGTGGTTCTTTTATGTCTTCATTTGAAACATTATTCCCCCAAAAACCTTAAAAATAGAATTTTACCACAGAAATTATCTGTTGCATGTCACATTAATGAGTTTGTTTCCCACACTGACACAGTAGGCTTTAACTGTCAACCTCTACTGTTTGTCTGCATATTTCCATCGTCCTTATTTGCAATCTTTTGCTACTTTAATTCCATTTTTACTGCTTTTAGCCCAGTTCTGACACTTTTATCCTGCTTTTTACATTTTTTGCCCTTTTCTTTCCTGTTTTTTTTTACCACTTTTTGCTCATTTAAGCTGCCTTTTGCAATTTACATAGCAGTAATTTGCAATTTTGCCACTCTTGAATGTTTTTGTCCGGCTTTCCACCTTTATTCTGGTTTTTGCCCATTTTAGTCACTTCTCAATAATTTCTCTCCACATTTTTGCCACTGTTGGACCATTTTTGCCACCTGTAACTCATGTTTTGCCACTTACCTCCCAGTGTTTGCCACTTAAAGCCCATTTTTGACACTTCATTTTGTCACTTTTCTTCTTTTTGACACTTTTATCCAACTTTTTGCAATTTTTTTTGCCCCTTTCTGTCACTTCTTGTCTATTTAAGCTGCCTTTTGCAATTACATGCCACTTTTTGCTCATTTTCTCCACCTTTTTTGGGTTTTTTGCCCATTGTAGTCACTTTTCACTATTTTTCTGTATGTTTTTGCCACCTGTAACTCATTTTTTGTCACTTTCTGCCCTTTTTTGCCACTTTTCTCCCAGTTTTTGCCACTTCTTTTTGCCACTTTTCTTCCCTTATTGACATTTTTATCCTACTTTTTGCAATTTTCTGCTCTTTTTTGCAACTTCCCACCCATTTAAGCTGCCTGTTGCAAATAAGTGCCCTTTTTTGCCCATTTTCCCACTATTTTCTGATTTTTGCCCATTGTAGTCACTTTTCACTCATTTTTTGCAACATTTTTACCACCTTTAACTGATTATTTGATAACTTCCCACCCATTTAAGCTGCCTTTTGCAATTACATACCAGTAATTTGCCCATTTTCCCCACCTTTTAAGTCACTTTTCACTCATTTTTCTCTACCTTTTTGCCACTATTGGACCATCTTTTTGCCACCTGTAACTAATTTTTTGCCATTTTCTGCTCTTTTTTGTCACTTTTGTCCCAGTTTTTGCCACTTAAGGTGCATTTTTGCCACTTCTTTTTGTCACTTTTCTTCCCTTTTTGACATTTTAATCCTATTTTTTGCATCTTTATGCAACTTCCCAACCATTTACGCTGCCTTTTGCAATTAAAATGCCTCTTTTTGCCCAAATTCCCCCCTCCTTTTTTCTAATTTTTTCCCGTTGTAGTCACTTTTTATTCTTTTTTGCAAAGTTTTTGCCACTTCTAACTCATTATTTGGTCACTTCCCACCCATTTTTGCCACTTTTCTGCCAGTGTTTGCTGCTTTTTGACCTTTAACTTATTTTAGTCGCCACTTTTCACCACTTTTTTGTGGTTGTGGCTCTTAAAAATGCATTTTTCAACAGTTTGTCTCTTAGGTTGAGTAACACTGTTTAATAGGCTCTTTCTAAATTGAACTCATTTTACCTGCTAGCTAACTTTTTCTGTCTTGTGTTTGGAGTTCTCGTCTCTTTTGTAGGTTTCTGCCTACAGAGATGGAGGGCTGTGTCTAAATCTTTTTATGTGGTAGATTTACAATGATGCATCATTTCTGTGAAGTTTGTGGCCAATATTTAAGGACACCTTATATTTTCTAGTAGAAACAGCAGAGATGAGCTCCCTCTTCATCTCTAACAGCTTTGCCAGCCTGATTTGGGGCACTTTGTCACATTTTTCCCCGCACAGATTGGCCGAGGCGATTCAGTGAACTGTGATCTTCTCCGGGATCAGAGATTTAAGTCCGAGCTTTGGCTGGACCACTCAAGGACATTCAGGGATTTTTCGGAAGCCCTTCCAGCAATGCCTGGGCTGATTGTGCTCTGGAACAGGGTTTCAAATGTATCTGAATTTGGCCCTGATCGTCGTTCCCTCCATCCCTACCAGTGCTGTCGTCCCTGCTGCCGAGGAACACGCTCATCCCCGCGCGACAAAACCCAGATTTCCCTGTCAGCAGTGGAGGGAGTTACATAACATTCTTTTACATCTGAATGGTTGCTTTTTCTAAGAGACCTCAGAGTGGCATTTGGTGACCTTCAGGGGGCTCTCTTATCTTTACTCTGTGCATGTCTGCCTTTTCTTTGCACACTTCACCAAATAGCTGGAACATGAAAGTCCTGCAGAGACGGCTGTCCTATTTCACAGCCTCATAGTTCTGAGTAAAAACTCAACGGGAGAATCCGAGTTTGACTTCGTGGTCATGTTGGGCTTTCTTGTCATAGATTTGGCCAGATGGTCGACCCCAGATAATATCCATCTATGCATTTTCACAGAACATCCAAGCAGTCTGAACTCAGGAGGGGCTTCTTTGAATTTGCATGCCTTCATTTTTGGCGTCTATATTTAGTTTGGGCTACAGGAGCTTTTATGGGAATCTCAGCATCTGACTAAACCATGTTTGAAGAAGGCAAATCAGTTTTAATTCAGTGAACAATAGCGGTGCATAAGTAGTTAGTTAGACTACTAACATACACTCCTGGTCTAAGTCTTAAAGGGGACATATGTTAACCTTTTAAAACAACTTTATATCGGTCTCAGAGGTCCCCAAAACATGTCTATGAAGTCTGTTGCTGAAAAAACACTCCAGTATTGACTTCTGCATGTCTAAAACTCCTCTGTTTCAGCCCTGCTCAGAACCAGCTGTTTCTGTGTCTGTGGCTTTAAATGCTACTGAGCTGTCTGACTCCGCCCCTGACCCCGCCCCTCTCAGGAAATGGATGTGGCTTAATGGATGTGTCTCTCCTCTCAGGAGAGGAGGGCGGAACTTTCTTCCAAATAGGGAGGGTCAACTGAACCTGGGGGCGGGGCTAACTCCCCACATGACATCATTAGGAGAAAATCTGAGAACAGCTTGTTTCGGCACACATTTTCTAAAAGGTGGAGAAAGAGAGGGGGGAGGTACTTTCTCTGATTCTTGAGAGGATTGTGGACAGGCCAGGGGAACAATTTTCATTAGAAAAGCCTGAAAGAGTGATTTTTTTCATAACATGTCCCCTTTAAGATCAGCTGAGAAATTGGAAGAATTTGCATTTTGTACTGTTGGATCTTAAGAAAGTTCTGAGTAGAGCTTCAAAATGCAAAGAGAAGAAATGGGAGTGAGACAGAAAAAAATGTGAGTAAGCAATTTATTGACATCAATTAAAGTGAGCCTTTAAAAGCCAACATCTGCACAAAAATGTGGATTCAATATGATTCTCTGACGGGTTTTCACACTGTCATGACCTCCTGATGGCAAAGGCAGAAAAGCTTTCTGTCTTTGAACGCGGTCCGATTGTTGAGCTGCAGAAGCAAGGCCTTTAGCAACGCGCCATCACTGAGGCTGGACCGTCATTTTGAATTTCTTCAAAGATCCTGAGGGTCATGGAAAATAAAAGTCAAGTGGTAGACACAAAAAAATTTCACTGCCGCTGTTTACACGCAACGGCGTTCTGGTGCCTGAAAACAGAACTTTTTGGAAACAGGCTCCAGAGTGGAAGTTTTTCAAAACGCCTCCGTCTCCGTGTAAACAGGGAAACCGGCACTTTCTGAAAACGGACATGCTCACTGCGGCTGCAGTAAATATCCATGAGCGTGTAGGCTTATAACACATACGGGATGGGAAGCCCAAAACAAAGATGGCCGACACCAGTGTACTGTTGGTGCCCCTCACTCTTTTGAGTTTAACCGTACTTCTCCAACAAAGTGTTGATTTACTTCACCATCACTTGGATCAGTGGAGACGTGTTTCATGCCTGCACCAGATTCTGACTCGACCCAAACGCCGTCGAAGGGCGTATGGGTCATTGCAAAATCACACTGCCATCTACTGGCCTGGCATGTATATTACGTTGTTTTCAGTGTTTCCCCAGTCTTGTGTGAACGGAGATCGTTTTGAAAACGTTGCCGTCTGAATGTGGAACTTTTTGAAAACAAAAACGGAAAACAGAGCAAAATGTTGTCGTTTGAACGGGCCCTCAGATTCAATCTGGACTAGAGTTCACCAAAAGCCGTGTGGGAGAAAGTTCCCAAAATGGATCTTTTTGGCCATCAGACAAGAAGGCAAACACTGACATCGCCACAAACACACCATCCCCACTGTGGAGCACGCTGGGGGCAGCATCTTGCTGTGGGGATGCTTCTCAGCAGCCGGCTCTGGAAGGCTTGTAAAGGTAGAAGGTAAAATGAATGCAGCAAGATATTGGAAAAAGTGGTGGCAGCATCATGCTGTGGGGTGGCCAAGCTACTATTCTAAGGCCCTTCTCCACCGATTGCTCTGTTTGGCCGGTGACCAGCTCTTGGAGGAGTCCTGGTTGTAACCAAACTTCCTCCATTTCAGAATAATGGAGGCCACTGGGCTCTTGGGAACTCTCCGTGCAGCAAGATCTTTTTGTATCTTTCTCCAGATCTGTACCTTACAACAATTCTGTCTCTGAGCTCATGGCTTGGTTTTTGCTCTGATGTTTATTGCATCAGCAGAGGTGGACTCCAATCAAGGTGTAGAAACATCTCAGCAAAGATAGAGAGATGTCTAAATTCTGTTTTCTCTTCATTAGTATGGGGTGTTGATTATAGATTAATTAGAGTTTTTCAACTGTAGCATCAGGCTGCAGCATTAGAAAAACTTTCTGGCATTTGTTGAACAAAGTGACACATACTGCTTTTGCAAAATACATTTTAGACTAACAAACAGCCTCTATGCCTTTGGATCTGATCTCTGTTAATTCTCGTGAATCCTTCGGGGCTTTCTATGTAAGAAAATGCTGAAAACATACTATTAATTTAGAGATTACTCCACATTAACATGAAATGACCTTTTGTGCAGAGCAGGAAAATAAAAACCATCGCCACATTTTTCATTACACTAAAAGGAATACACCAAACTGATGATAAATAACAAAAATAGCTGCAGGGAGATGTGGGGAGTGTAATTATTTAGTTTAATTACGTGGTTTATTTCTTTTGTTGCAGAGGAGATTGATTAAAAGTACATCGGTTATTTTCAGACTGTCTTTAATGAGTCTTATTAAACTGATACTTCTACCAGGATACGCTCGCAGTCATGATGTGAGCCAAGAAATCTGTTTAAATCAAACATTCAGCTGCCCTGTGTGGTGGGTACTCAGCATGAGCAGGTTTGACAGCTGACTGAGGGTTTCTGGGGTCAGCCCGGGTACTTTCATTACACCAGGGGGGTCCGAACTATTTCCACTGAGGGCCACACACAGAGATATGTAAGGATGCTGGTGCCACTTTAATATCCAGGTGAGGATACAACCAAATAGAAAATAGGTTAAGATATGCTAAGTCAGTGGTTCTCAACCTTGGGGTCGGGACCCCCTTTGCCTGTTTTTGCCGCTTCTAAACCAATTCTTAAGCGTAATGCTGCCTCTGTTGACCCATTATTGCCACTGTTGACCCATTTTAACCACTTTTTACACTCAATTTTAACCCTATTTCACATTTGATACCCCCATTTTTGCAAGTTTAACTAATTTCTGCCAGTATCTATTTTTTCTTTCTCAGTTAACCCTTTTGCCAATTTAAAGCAATTTCAGCCAAATTTTAACTCTTTTTTTTAAAAAACAGTATTTATGCCCATTTTTGCCACTTTAACCCTGTTTTGCCTTTTTTGCCATTTGAATCTATTTTTTGCCACTTCTTAACCATTTCTTCTACTTTTAAAATCCAATTTCACCACCTTTCCCAACATTTTTGCCATTATTAACCAATTGTAGCAATTTTTAAACCATTTTAAATATAAAACATGGATATCACAGCTTAACTTTACAGTGGACCATGGTTTTGCTGACCTCCATGGGCCCCCAGTTTGACAGGGCGCTCCCATTTATCCCCTTATGGACGGCCTTGTCTGCATCAAGGTTATAATAGTTTTGGAGCTCTCATTAGTTTCTATTTTTATTTTGTTTTCACTTTCTGTGTTCAATTTAAGTTTAGTTTTTATTTAGTTTTAGTGTTAGTTTTAGTTAACTATAACAACCCCGGTCTGCACATGACTGTTCTGGATTTTGCACGGCTGTTCAACCATCTCCAAGTACAGTGGGGGTCCACGATCTCTGGCAACTTTAATTTCGGGGTCGCGGACTGAAAAGGTTGAGAACTGTTGGAACACAGTACAAAACCCTCGTGGTCAAGTGTGGTCCATATTTCATTCTATTTCTTTAATTTGCTGCGGGCCAATAAAAACTGGACTGTGGGCTGTATTGGGCCCCCTGGCCGTAGTTTGGAAACCCCTGCTCTATGCAGTCAATGCTCATTGGTAACACATGGTTTACTATTTAAACTCCTGCTTTGAACCCAAACCCTACTGTCTTTAGATCCATCCATGTTTACTGAAACTTTCCTTCTGTGCATCAAATGTTAGAAATGCTTCTCTGTTGTGCAGCAGTGACTTTGTACTGCAGTGATTTTGGCGGTTCTGGCACATCGATGCACTTCACTACGAGGAACCCAGAGATCTCATTGGTTCATAGCAGAAGGCTTGTGGAAGATTCCTAAAGTCAGGTCATCTCGTCAGAATTCCGTTATGAAGAAGGAAAAGTGGCTCTCTGTTCTGATCAATGACACGGATCCTCGCCAACAAGATGGCATCAGAGTTTGTGAATTCCTGCCACATTTGTCCACACACTGATCTTTCATGTGTGTTCTGAGCGACACGCCACGATACATGAGAGACAGAGGTGTCTGACTGTGGAGGAAAAGCCTGGAAGGCAGCACAGCTTGCTGTTTCTTGGACTTCAAACAGGCTGGGCTTATATTTGATGCATGTGTGAGGTCATTGCTATGCTTAGAGAGTAATCTTCAGGCATACAGTGTAAAGGCACGAGGGTATTCTCTCCTCTGCCAGAGCCAGCAGAGTTGTTTTTCCTTTACTTTGCAGGCCGATAATGACGACCACGGCCACACATAAATGCTCCAATCATGTTACAGGAAGTCTCAGGCAATGTCTCACCCTATTATAGAGTCATCTATAGAGACTATAACAGTGTGACTGGAGCATCATCAGCATTGTATCGTTTATTCAGGCTCACTGGGCCATTCTTATAAAAGGCGGTCTTTTTGGACTTGGAGGTCGTAGGTCAGAGGTCAAGGTCATTAGGCCTCCTGTTTATCCTTTGCATGTGAATGTGATATCTCAAGAACACTTTGAGACTCGTCTTTCAATCTAAAACTTCACAGTAAGAACAAGATGGTGACAACTTTCTAGACTTTTCTCCTGTTATCCTGGTTTAAATCCTGTCCCCTTACAGTCCACTCAGCCTCTCAGGTCCTTAAATAGGTTTGCAGCTCAGAGCTCTGCAGTCTCAGCTGTGACACGGCTGTCAGACACAGAGAGGCCTCACACATCTTACTGAGGTAAAAGATTTGAAGACGAGGTTATAACTGGAAGACTCGCCATGAGGGCTGCTGCCAGCGACCATCAGGCATCTTTCCTTACATTGTTTTAGATGTTTTTAATGTCACTAAGCATGCTCGCCTGATGCTGTGATTAGGTAGTAGATGTATCTATCTAATTTAAGTCAGCGTTACAAAGATGCTAACCTTAAAAAACAGAAATATCAGCCTGAGTTTTGAAATTTTATCATTTGAAACCCTTATTCATAATATTTGCATTCACTCAGAAGAGACTGGACACACCTTTTTAACTTTAGAACGGGGACTCATCATCTAAAACCCACTTTTTTGTTCATAAATTTAAAAATCCGGATGATATGATAGATACGATATGATGCAATACGATATGATTCGAAACGACGCAATACGATTTGATGTAAACCAAATACGATGCAATATGATACGATACGATACGATATGACACGATGCAATACAATATGATGCGATACCATGCGATGCAATACAATGCAAAATGATAAGATGCAATATGATACGATGCGATCCAATACGATACGATGTAACCAGTACGATACCATACGATGTGATACAATACAATACAATACAATATGATATGATACAGTGTAATACGAAACAATGCAATAAGATACGATACGATACGATATGACACGATGCAATAAAATATGATGCGATACCATGCGACGCAATACAATGCAAAATGATAAGATGCAATATGATACGATGCAATACGATTCAATACGATGCGATCCAATACGATACGATGCAATATGATATGATACAGTGTGATACGAAACAATGCAATAAGATACGATATCATATGATATGGCGCTATTTAATATGATATGATGCAATATGATATGATACGATGTAATGAGTACGAAACCATGCAATTCAATACAATACGATACCATACAATACGATACCGTGCGATGCAATATGATACAATATGATACAGTACGACACGATGCAAAACCATACGATGCAATATGATATGATACGATAACATAGGATCATATCTTAAGAAGGAGGGAGTTCATTTGCATTAAAAAAATGCGAATGAGCTCCTCTAGTGTCAGATCAGGCTGGCCGGGCAGTCAAGCACTGCCATAATTGAGATCAGCCGATCTCACACATGCCCTCATCAGCTGACAGCCCGCCACCTTGCTCTAAACATGCTATTGGCCAATACTCTCTCATGCTGCCTTATTTAAACCTTTCTCGCCTGGCTTTGCTCTGCCGCTCTCTCTGTAAGCTGCTCCTGCCACCCTCCACCCCAGCTCCTCCTTCATTCTGCCTCTGACTTAGTCAGTGTTATTCTGTTGTCATTGATGTCTGCTGTGCTCTGTTGTTGTTGTTTTTTTTTTGCTGCTTCTTGTCCTGCCTCAGGCTTTCCTCATCAGCATAAGAAGAGCAGTGCTGTTCCTGCTTCATGCTTTCCACATGGGCTGGTGAGGCAGTGTTTGAGTTTGTGTTTGTTAAGTATACTTCTTTTAATTGGCTTACAGGTGGATTTCTGCAAAATAGAGCACATTTAGTAAATAGAGTAAAAACAAATTTAATCTCAGTTGCTGTGCGGTTTGTTTTAATAACTGTAGGGACTGATGGAAAATAATAGTCTCTAAATACCACAACATCTTTAGTCCCTCCATATTTTCTGAATTTAATCATGTTTTGTGGGTCGGATGGGAAGCTGTGAGGGGCCCCATATGGCCCCCAGGCCACCAGTTGATGATCACAGCAGCTTTACTTTCCTGCACACACTGGCTTGTGTTCACCTGCATGAGAATCCTTGCATTCAGCGTCAGTGTGTTTGCTGTGATGATGTTCAGATTGCAGCAATAGTCATTGCAATAGTCATGTAGAATCTAAATACCTGAATGTCTGCAGGTACATTTGAGTTTATTAGACTCCTGCAGTGACTCCACACCAGCAGAAACCATCAGTGCTTCGCCTAGGCAAGAAAGGTGCGATGCACACTTAGAGAAGATGCTCAGCTTTTCCTTCATTAATAATTTAAGTCCTCAAACACGTCGACAGGAGCTGTCAGAAGTTCTTTAAGATGCTAAAAGTTTATCCAGCCCTCTGCAGCGTGCCCTCTGTCCTGTGAAGTTAGAGCAGCATCAGTGGAAACAGCTGCAGACATCCATACATCAGTACAAGGCAGAGGAGGAACCATCTAGAGAGCGTGCACTGCTCAGTGGAATATATGATCGTTTAATGATCACACCCTCTAAAATCACACCCTCTAATATCACTCCCTCTAATATCACAGCCTCTAATATCACACCCTCTAATATCACACCCTCTAAAATCACACCCTCTAATATCACACCCTCTAATATCACTCCCTCTAATATCACAGCCTCTAATATCACACCCTCTAAAATCACACCCTCTAATATCACACCCTCTAATATCACAGCCTCTAATATCACACCCTCTAAAATCACACCCTCTAATATCACACCCTCTAATATCACACCCTCTCATATCACACCCTCTATTCGGTGCAGAGTTAATGTAAAGATTGCAGCAAGTTAAAGTTTAGCATAGCATTAAACAAAATTAAAATTGTTTTGGGGATGTCTGAGACCGATATAAACTCTTACTCTTAAAGGGGTCAAATATGTGACCTTTAAGCATTCCTGAGCCATCCCAGTAGAAACCCAGAATGACCACAAGGCCTAGAGACTTTTATTTTTTAAGCTGCAAAATTCTTGAGTCAGAGTGGATACGTGTGTAAAATATGAAAAAAATCCTGAGTGTGTTCTTGAAAGACTGCATTCACAAGCAAAGTATGAACATGAGGCCCAGTAACGTTGACCTTTGACCTACATTTTCCAAAGTTTTATCACGCCTTCAATTGCTCAGAGCGGAAACTTGTGCAAAATTGATGGGCAAGTCTCAGTGTGTTCTCGAGATATCACATTCACATGCAAAGGATGAACATGAGGCCTAATGACCTTGACCGCTGACCTCTGACCTCCAAGTCCAAAAAGGCTGCCTTTTAGTCAGAGTATTGAAGCAAATCCCTCTAAGCATTCTAAAGATATTGTGTTGATAAGAATGAGTCTGAAACCCTGATGTAAATACGTTTCTCTGCCCTTTAAAAGAGATGAAACGAGCTTCTGTTCTGTTCTGATTGGAATCAAAAGTAAAGAAAGAACTGGAAGTTTGCCCGCTGTAAGCTAGCATCCGGTTTGTGTGACCCTTTAAAGGGAGGTCACTAAATAGACGGATAGAAGATTAGAAACAGATGGGATTTAACAGCCTCATGTTTCTGCAAATGTAATAAATTCTGTATCAATATGCTTAGAAAATAAAAATACGGTCCATATTTCCCTCCCGATGGCCCCTGTTGTTTTATTCCATGAGGACGAACGTCTGTTTGTAATTTACACTAGAAAGAGACGTGTGATCAAAGAGGGGAGAGAGAACAAGCGAGTCAAAAATAACCCTGGGTTTTCACACTCCCTCTCTATCTGAAGAGTCACTACCACGGCTGCCATGTCTGAGGATAGCATCACACCTTTTAAGGTTGAGCCTATCAGCTCTCTGGACCAGTGTTCCTAACAGACCGGCTCCCCTGGGGCCCGCTGCTCCACAGACTCAGGGTCGGGAGAGTGAGTCATCCTTTTCCTGAGATATCGCTGCTACGGCGCCCAGGAGCCATAAAGGTAGCAGGTACGTATTTAAAAAGAGAGAAAGTCAAACATACATGGAGAGAGATGTCAAAGAGGGAATTTAGAGTGGGGGCCATTAAATCTGAAAATATGGCTACGGGACGCTCCGTCATGGCTGTAATAGCAGCATTTACAGCTGTAAAGTCCTGAATAACATCTGTTTCTACAGCTGATGTACAGAGGAAGCATGCCTGGATGGTAAGCTGAAGAATCAGGGACTGTTTCAGTGGAAAAAATACAAAAACTAACACCGCAGTAGTCCATCATCCAGCTCTCTGACTGAGACGCCTGTTTCCTACAGCCAGAGGCGTTTCCTCTGAGATAAGATGGAAGATGCTACGGTGCTCAGAGGGGTCAAGTAACTAAGTACAAATACTTTGTTACCTTACTTAAGTAGAATTTTGGGGTATCTATACTGGAGTAATTATTTTTCAGCCTACTTTTTACTTCTACTCCTTACATTTTCACACAATTATCTGTACTTTCTACTCCTTACATTAAAATAGCCTCGTTACTCCTATTTCATTTCAGCTTGTTTTCATCCTGGCTTGGCATAGTTCAAGAAACAGTAAATAAAAAACCCAAAAACCTAACCAGATAAATCGCACCATCTGGATAGAGTGAATTTGATTGTGGTTGGATGAGAAGTATAAACATAATACCATTCTGACACCCTATTGGTTTGTACGCGATCCATCGAACCTTCGGACGTAACACAAATCTCGTCACACTCCAGCAAGGAAATATCAGACATATGTAGCCTAGTATGAAGATGTCTGTGACAGAGACTCAAGAGAACTGGAGCAAAATGTCCCAACCAATCAGCAGCCAGGAGGTTGGTAGTACACATATATGGTTCTTGAATGTATTTGCATTGTACTAAAATACGTTCATTTTCAATGGGCATGAATGCGGCTGAAACAGGTGCATCCCAGATTTTTCAACATCAACATTTTAATATAACATTATAGTCATTATGGCCTCTGGAAAAATGTTTTTTAGGGAGGTGGGGTAGTGCACTATGGTAGAATAGAATGGAATGCTAGAATAGAATGGAATGGTTGAATGGAATGGAATGCTAGAATAGAATGGAATGGTTGAATGGAATGGAATGCTAGAATAGAATGGAATGGTTGAATGGAATGGAATGCTAGAATAGAATGGAATGGTTGAATGGAATGGAATGCTAGAATAGAATGGAATGGAATGCAAGAATAGAATGGAATGGTTGAATGGAATGGAATGCTAGAATAGAATGGAATGGTTGAATGGAATGGAATGCAAGAATAAAATGGAATGGTTGAATGGAATGGAATGCAAGAATAGAATGGAATGGTTGAATAGAATGGAATGGTTGAATAGAATGGAATGCCAGAATGGAATGGAATGGTACAATGGAATGGAAAGTATAATGGATTGGAATGGTAGAATGAAATGGAATGCTAGAATAGAATGGAATGGTTGAATGGAATGGAATGCCAGAATGGAATGGAATGGTACAATGGAATGGAAAGTATAATGGATTGGAATGGTAGAATGAAATGGAATGCTAGAATAGAATGGAATGGTTGAATGGAATGGAATGCTAAAATAGAATGGAATGGTTGAATAGAATGGAATGCTAGAATGGAATGGAATGGTACAATGGAATGGAATGCTAGAATAGAATGGAATGGTTGAATGGAATGGAATGCTAGAATGGAATGGAATGGTACAATGGAATGGAAAGTATAATGGATTGGAATGGTAGAATGAAATGGAATGCTAGAATAGAATGGAATGGTTGAATGGAATGGAATGCTAGAATAGAATGGAATGCTAGAATAGAATGGAATGCTAGAATGGAATGGAATGGTTGAATGGAATGGAATGCTAGAATAGAATGGAATGGTTGAATGGAATGGAATGCTAGAATAGAATGGAATGGTTGAATGGAATGGAATGCAAGAATAAAATGGAATGGTTGAATGGAATGGAATGCTAGAATACAATGGAATGGTTGAATGGAATGGAATGCTAGAATAGAATGGAATGGTTGAATGGAATGGAATGCAAGAATAGAATGGAATGGTTGAATGGAATGGAATGCAAGAATAGAATGGAATGGTTGAATGGAATGGAATGCTAGAATAGAATGGAATGGTTGAATGGAATGGAATGCAAGAATAAAATGGAATGGTTGAATGGAATGGAATGCTAGAATAAAATGGAATGGTTGAATGGAATGGAATGCTAGAATAGAATGGAATGGTTGAATGGAATGGAATGCAAGAATAGAATGGAATGGTTGAATGGAATGGAATGCTAGAATAGAATGGAATGGTTGAATGGAATGGAATGCTAGAATAGAATGGAATGGTTGAATGGAATGGAATGCAAGAATAGAATGGAATGGTTGAATAGAATGGAATGGTTGAATAGAATGGAATGCTAGAATGGAATGGAATGGTACAATGGAATGGAAATTATAATGGATTGGAATGGTAGAAAGAAATGGAATGCTAGAATGAAATGGAATGGTTGAATGGAATGGAATGCTAAAATAGAATGGAATGGTTGAATGGAATGGAATGCAAGAAGAGAAAGGAATGCGAGAATGCAATGGAGTGGTTGAATGGAATGTTATGCTAGAATAGAATGGAATAGTTGAATGGAATGGAATGCTAGAATAGAATGGAATGTTTGAATGGAATGGAATGCAAGAATAGAGAGGAATGCTAGAATTGAATGGAATGGTACAATGGAATGGAATGCTAGAATAGAAGGGAATGGTTGAATGGAATGGAATTTTTGAATGGAAATGAATGGTACAATGAAATGGAAAGTATAATGGATTGGAATGGTAGAATGAAATGGAATGGTTGAATGGAATGGAATGGTTGAATGGAATGGAATGCTAAAATAGAATGGAATCGTTGAATAGAATGGAATGCAAGAATGGAATGGAATGGTACAATGGAATGGAAAGTATAATGGATTGGAATGGTAGAATGAAATGGAATGCTAGAATAGAATGGAATGGTTGAATGGAATGGAATGCATGAATAGAAAGGAATGCTAGAATGGAATGGAACGGTACAATGGAATGGAATGCTAGAATAGAATGGAATGGTACAATGGAATGGAATGCTAGAATAGAATGGAATGGTTGAATAGAATGGAATGCTAGAATAGAATGGAATGGTTGAATGGAATGGAATGCTAGAATAGAATGGAATGGTACAATGAAATGGAATGCTAGAATAGAATGGAATTGTTGAATGGAATGGAATGCTAAAATAGAATGAAATGGTTGAATGGAATGGAATGGTTGAATGGAATGTTATGCTAGAAAAGAATGGAATAGTTGAATGGAATGGAATGATAGAATAGAATGGAATGGTTGAATGGAATGGAATGCAAGAATAGAAAGGAATGCTAGAATGGAATGGAACGGTACAATGGAATGGAATGCTAGAATAGAATGGAATGCTAGAATGGAATGGAATGCTAGAATGGAATGGAATGGTACAATGGAATGGAAAGTATAATGGAATGGAATGGTAGAATGAAATGGAATGGTTGAATGGAATGGAATGCTAAAATAGAATGGAATGGTTGAATGGAATGGAATGCAAGAAGAGAAAGGAATGCTAGAATGCAATGGAATGGTTGAATGGAATGTTATGCTAGAATAGAATGGAATAGTTGAATGGAATGGAATGCTAGAATAGAATGGAATGTTTGAATGGAATGGAATGCAAGAATAGAGAGGAATGCTAGAATGGAATGGAATGGTACAATGGAATGGAATGCTAGAATAGAAGGGAATGCTAGAATGGAATGGAATGCTAGAATGGACATGAATGGTACAATGAAATGGAAAGTATAATGGATTGGAATGGTAGAATGAAATGGAATGCTAGAATAGAATGGAATGGTTGAATGGAATGTTATGCTAAAATAGAATGGAATCGTTGAATAGAATGGAATGCAAGAATGGAATGGAATGGTACAATGGAATGGAATGGAATGGAATGGTTGAATGGAATGTTATGCTAGAAAAGAATGGAATAGTTGAATGGAAACCAGTAATGATACTTTTAGAATGGAAGTATTGAAACCAGTAATGCATAGAAAGGAATGCTAGAAAGGAATGGAATGGAATTAATGGAATGGAAGAATTAGAATGGAATGATACTTTTAGTGGTTTTGAAACCAGTACTTTTATACTTTTAGTAGTATTGAAACCAGTACTTTTATAATTTTAGTAGTTTTGAAACCAGTACTTTTATACTTCAAGTAGTTTTGAAACCAGTACTTTTATACTTTTAGTAGTATTGAAACCAGTACTTTTATACTTTTAGTAGTTTTGAAACCAGTACTTTTATACTTTTAGTAGTTTTGAAACCAGTACTTTTATACTTTTAGTAGTATTGAAACCAGTACTTTTATACTTTTAGTAGTATTGAAACCAGTACTTTTATACTTTTAGTAGTATTGAAACCAGTACTTTTATACTTTTAGTAGTTTTGAAACCAGTACTTTTATACTTTTAGTGGTTTTGAAACCAGTACTTTTATACTTTAAGTGGTTTTGAAACCAGTACTTTTATACTTTTAGTGGTTTTGAAACCAGTACTTTTATACTTTTAGTAGTATTGAAACCAGTACTTTTATACTTTTAGTAGTATTGAAACCAGTACTTTTATACTTTTAGTAGTATTGAAACCAGTACTTTTATACTTTTAGTAGTTTTGAAACCAGTACTTTTATACTTTTAGTAGTTTTGAAACCAGTACTTTTATACTTTTAGTGGTTTTGAAACCAGTACTTTTATACTTTTAGTAGTTTTGAAACCAGTACTTTTATACTTTTAGTAGTATTGAAACCAGTACTTTTATACTTTTAGTAGTTTTGAAACCAGTACTTTTATACTTTTAGTAGTTTTGAAACCAGTACTTTTATAATTTTAGTAGTATTGAAACCAGTACTTTTATACTTTTAGTAGTTGTTAAACCATTACTTTTATACTTTTAGTAGTCTTGAAACCAGTACTTTTATACTTTTAGTAGTTTTGCAACCAGTACTTTTATACTTTTAGTAGTTTTGAAACCAGTACTTTTATACTTTTAGTGGTTTTGAAACCAGTACTTTTATAATTTTAGTAGTTTTGAAACCAGTACTTTTATACTTTTAGTGGTTTTGAAACCAGTACTTTTATACTTTTAGTAGTATTGAAACCAGTACTTTTATACTTTTAGTAGTTATGAAACCAGTACTTTTATACTTTTAGTAGTATTGAAACCAGTACTTTTATACTTTTAGTAGTTTTGAAACCAGTACTTTTATACTTTTAGTAGTTTTGAAACCAGTACTTTTATACTTTTAGTAGTTTTGAAACCAGTACTTTTATACTTTTAGTAGTTTTGAAACCAGTACTTTTATACTTTTAGTAGTATTGAAACCAGTACTTTTATACTTTTAGTAGTTGTTAAACCATTACTTTTATACTTTTAGTAGTCTTGAAACCAGTACTTTTATACTTTTAGTAGTTTTGCAACCAGTACTTTTATACTTTTAGTAGTTTTGAAACCAGTACTTTTATACTTTTAGTAGTATTGAAACCAGTACTTTTATACTTTTAGTAGTATTGAAACCAGTACTTTTATACTTTCAGTAGTTTTGAAACCAGTACTTTTATACTTTTAGTAATTTTAAACCAGTACTTTTATACTTTTAGTAGTATTGAAACCAGTACTTTTATACTTTTAGTAGTATTGAAACCAGTACTTTTATACTTTTAGTAGTATTGAAACCAGTACTTTTATACTTTTAGTAGTTTTGAAACCAGTACTTTTATACTTTTAGTAGTATTGAAACCAGTACTTTTATACTTTTAGTAGTTTTGAAACCAGTACTTTTATACTTTTAGTAGTTTTGAAACCAGTACTTTTATACTTTTAGTAGTTTTGAAACCAGTACTTTTATACTTTTAGTAGTATTGAAACCAGTACTTTTATACTTTTAGTAGTTTTGAAACCAGTACTTTTATACTTTTAGTAGTTTTGAAACCAGTACTTTTATACTTTTAGTAGTTTTGAAACCAGTACTTTTATACTTTTAGTAGTTTTGAAACCAGTACTTTTATACTTTAAGTAGTTTTGAAACCAGTACTTTTATACTTTTAGTAGTATTGAAACCAGTACTTCTTTATACTTTACTTGAAACCAGTACTTTTATACTTTTAGTAGTCTTTTTAAATCCTAGTACTTTTATACTTCTAGTAAGTTTTGAAACCAGTACTTTTATACTTTAGTGTGAAACCAGTACTTCCTGATTTATTATAAATCTATTTATTTTAATTAAACAAATTTTATTGAAACCAGTACTTTTATACTGTAGTATTGAAACACTAAGAGTCACCAGATGCCTTAAAAATGGAGTAGTTTTGAAACCAGTACTTTTATACCCAAATTTGTTCCTATTATTTGCCCCTTTTCATCAGTTTTGCACAATTTGGACCCTTTTTGTCCACTTGACTCCATATTAACCCATTTTCATCCCTTTAAACCAACAATTTCTGCTGCTCTAAACCCATTCTTATCAATTTATACTTTTACAGTAGTTTGAAACCAGTACTTTTATACTTTGCAATTTTTCATACATTGTTGCCTTTTTATTTCCACTTTCAACCCCTTTTTTTAAAATCATATTTTACGCCCATTTTTGCCCATTTCAACCACATTTCAATCACATTTTGCTGTTTGATATGCCCATTTTGACCAGTTCAACCCATCTATGCCCTTTTCTGCCTATTAATCTGCCCCAGTTAACCCATTTTTGCCTATTCAAAGCACATTTTCCCACTTTAAAATCCCATTTCACCACTTTTTGCCCGTTTAAAACTTTTTTTTTTGCCACTTCAATTCCCTTTTATCACTTGCTGTACCTGTTTTTGCCACTTCAGCACATTTTCCCCATTTTTGCTATTTTTACCTCCACCAAGGAGGTTATGTGATCAGCAGGGTTTGTTGGTTTGTTGGTTTGTTAGTTTGTTAGCAACATAACTCAAAAAGTCATGGACAGATTTTGATGAAATTTTCAGGAAATGTCAGAAATGGCATAAAGAAGAACCAGTACTTTTAGACTTTTAGTAGTTTTCCAGTATCATCGAGGATCCAGGAATTTTGTAAAGGATTCTTTAGTAGTTTGAAAGATATACTTTTGGCGGAGGTCTGCGCTCTCGGAGTGCTTTTCCAGTTTCCACTGTTATCAAATTTTTGCCACTTCTAACCCATTTCTGCTAAACCCTTTTATACTTTTTGTTATTATTCAGGTTAAATATAAAATATGGATATCTAGATAACTTTATAATGGACCAGGATTTTCCTGACCTCCCTTTACAAACCCACTGTAGCAATTTTCAAACCTTTTTTTTTTTTAAATCTAATCTAATCAAATTTTTTTTTTTTTTTTTAAAAGGGGATTTACATTTTTAAGAAGGCTATTTTGCTACACGATTGATTATAAAAAGAGATTTGTTTCTTTGATAAGAGTGGATATTATTCAGGTTAAAAATAAAACATGGATATCACAGCTTAACTTTACTATGGACCATGGTTTTGCTGACCTCTATGGTCCCCAAGTTTATCTGGGTCCCCCCTTCTGGGCGGCCTTGTCTGCACATGACTATTCTTGAATGTCCATGGCTGTATTCTTCCACCTTCAGGTTTGTTGGGGGTCCCTGGTCTCTGACACCTTTATTTTGGGGGTCCCCGGTCTCTGGCACCTTTATTTTGGGGGTCCCCGGTCTCTGGCACCTTTATTTTGGGGGTCTCTGGTCTCTGGCACCTTTATTTTGGGGGTCCCCGGTCTCTGGCACCTTTATTTTGGGGGTCCCCGGTCTCTGGCACCTTTATTTTGGGGGTCCCCGGTCTCTGGCACCTTTATTTTGGGGGTCGCGGGCTGAAAAGGTTGAGAACCGGGGGGCTAAAGGATCTCCAAAAGCAACACAACATGCTGCAATCTAAGAAGTCATCGACATCTTCAGTCTGGAAAGGGTAACAAAGTCATTCCAGAAACAATGGTGAGAGCCATTATCCACAAATGGAGAAAACATTGAACAGTGGCGAACCCTCCTAAGATCATCCGGCATCGCCGACTCAAACCACTTGTTTTCTCTTTTTTTTGTCCATTTTTGCAACTTCTTTTAGCCACTTCTATCCCATTTTTGCCCCTTTTCACCATTTTTTGCCCATTTAATTGACCTTTTGCCATTAAATACCACTTGTTTCCTCTTTTTTGCCCTACTTTGCCCTTTTTGACTCCTTTTTGCCTGTTTGAGTCACTTTTCTCAAATTTTTTTGCCACGTTTTTGTCACGTTTTTACCACTTTTGACCATTTTTGCCTATTTTAACATTTTTTTCACCACTTTTTGCTCATTTAAGCTACCTCTTGCTATTATATACCACTTGTTTTCTCTTTTTTGCCCTATTTTGACCTTTTTGACTCCTTTTTGCCCATTTTAGTCACTTTTCTCAAATTTTTTTGCCATGTTTTTTCCACTTTTTGACAATTTTTGCACCTGTTGACAATTTTTTTCACCACTTTTTGCTCATTTAAGCTACCTTCTGCCAGTAAATACCACTTTTTTCCCTTTTTGTGCATTTTTGCAACTTCTTTTAGCCACTTCTATCTCATTTTTGCCCCTTCTTTTTCAAGTTTTTGCCAATTTAAGCTGCCTTTTGCTATTAAAGACCACTTTTTCCTATTTTTTTTCCCCATATTTTTCCACTCTTGACTGCTTTTTGCCCGTTTTAGTCACTTTCCTCTATTTTTTGCCATCTTTTTGCCACTTTTGGACCATTTTTGCCACATTTCACTCATTTTTATTGCTACTTCAAGCCGTTTTCACCACTTAGATTGTGCAAAGGTATTTTCAACAGTTTGGCTCTTTGGTTGAGTAACACTGACCTAAACAGCATCAATATTTTTGCATCTTTTATTAGCGTGGCCTTCTTGTGCGGCTCTGTTGGCGTGCTGTGCTGGTTCTTGCTCACCTCCGTGTCTTATTGACAAATCTCAGCTGATAAAAGTGCAGGAGGCTTTTGTTGAGTCACCACTGACAGGTTAAACTCCTCTTTTCTTCTCTTCCTATAGCACGTGTAGCTTCCAAGTCTCTTTTTATGCCGGTTTATCTCTACTCTTATGCAAAAGACCTACATAAAGCAGAACATGCTGTTTCTACAGTTTGTCCCTATCAGATAAGTGCTCTTATAAATATTTATGTGTTGATTTCAACTGTGTCCCATCTAGATGTATATATCTACTTATTTTTAAGGGGAATTTCCATATTAACTGTTGCTTTATCGCTCCAGTGCAAAGAGCTTTAGACTAAAAAAAGCCCTGAGGAGTCTGTCCTCTGGGAGGCATGCTCACATTGGGTTACCACAGTTCATTTGAAAGGGGCTCAAATGCTGAGGCCTACTGCAGCGGGACGACTCTACTGTCCAATAGAGGAAGAGGAGATTGAATGAGCAGCGCCTGGCACAGAAACAGCGGGACAGATGGCCGTGAGTGTCCATATGGGGCTGAGTGTGTCCAAGCGTTCCTCTGGCATCGTGTGTTGACATGAATGTGTGTTTTTGTGTGAATCCACATGACTTAATATACCATATGTGCACCTATGGATTGTGTAACTTGTGAATGGAAGTGCAAAAACATAAATTTGGTGTGTTCAGGGGATCAGCCACTCTTTGGACATTTCACCGGCTCGATCGTGGCCACCGCCACCACGGGTCAAACTGACCCTCAGCGTGCGCTGCTTGTCTGCAGGAGAAGAGCCAAGTACACGACACAACTAACGTCAGCCGGTCAGCGGCGGTACACGACCACACACGGCCCTCCATCATGGCACAGCGGCAGGCAAGAAGGCGAGAAGCTGAGAGCGTGACCCAGCAGGACCAGTGTAGGCGGCTTTAAAACCAATATGTCCAAGCAAGTGAGGAAGAAAGTGGGACAAGTTGCTGTGTGAGGATGAAAAGTTTCACCTTTATTCTCTGAGAACTTTCTCTTTCAGGTGTGAGAATCACGTTGGTTCTCCTCATCTTAGCATTCTGACAGAGTCCTGACTGTTTGTGACAAAGACCAGACCATTTATTTCTCTCTTCAGTTCTATATCACCTTTCTTTATATTTTTTAAAGAGCAGACTGATTCTGCTGCCTGCTGCCAAACTTACCTTGACACCTACGGCAGGTAGCAGACACCAAAATATAAAAGTCATCATGCTCTATTAATGGGCCTTTGGATGTTTTAAGTTTTCATTGGTGTAAAAATTCAGTCATAATGAATATAACCCTCGGATCCTACTATGTCCATTTTGAGGACATTCATCATTTTTATCATCATTATTTTGAGCTGATTGTCACATTTTTATAGATTGAAGCATCAAATTTAGCCAAAATTATTATTTTTCTTCATATTAAAAAATAAAGTGTTGCCCATAGAGCTCTACTGACACCAAATAGCTCCTTCCATCCTCGTTTGGCCAAAATCTGGACAATAGACTTCCATTAAAAACAGGTTTTTTGACTGTGTCTATGGCACCAAAACAACATACAGCAACCTTTTCTATGCAGTCACTCGATCACCAGGGCTCTAAATGTCACCATTCCACAGTGATCCAGCAAATGGTGCCAGCGCACCATTTTAACCCCTTCAGCATCACGCATGCAGGATTTCTTCCATGGACTCAGAGTGTTTGAAGCACTCTTTCACCCGCTAAACATCGTCAGAATTAAATGAAACAATTCATGCCACTAGATATGATTGTGTGATTGGGTGTGAAGCTGCATCTATGTTTACAGCCGGACATGCTGTAAGTGGAGTGTTTACAGTCGGAAATGCTACTTCTGAGTTCTGCAGTCTGGGACTAAGAAAGAGGGACATTTGGACAGTTTCAACTTTACCCTCACTTTATAGCAAGTGGATGGACATGCATGAGGATGCACGGGTCCTTTCTATCAATAGCAGAGAATATATCATATCTCAAACATGCAGTAAATTTATATATGCGCGTCATGACATTTTGGTTAGAAGTGGAAATGCGCGTGTTCGTGATTCATATCCTACATATTTCCACTGATTTTTTATGCCTGTACATAAAATAAACCTAACATGAACAAATGCATTCACTCTCATATGATTTGGTAGAGGAGGAGGCTGGAGAATAGGATGGTTAAACTGGCGTGTTTTTGGCTCCGATAGACTCATCTGTTCAGCATGGACGCTATCTCACTGAATCACAGTCAAAGGCATAGTGGACAATAACTGGCATAAAAAGGGTGTAAAATTGATTTTTTTTTCTTTTTTTAGTGGTCAAGGTTGAAGTTGTGCTGTTGAAGTCTACTGTCTGCCATCGTCTGATGGTCTAAAAGCTCCATTTTGGTCTCATCAGACCAAAGATCTTTCTCCCTCTTGACCATGGAGTCTCTCACAGTCCTTCTGGTGAACTCTAGTCCAGATTGAATCTGAGTTTTCTTCAACAGTGTCTTTCTCTTTGCCACTCTCCCATAAAGCTCTGACTGGTGAAGAACCCGGCCAACAGTTGTTGTCTGCAGAGTCTCTCCATCTCAGCTGCTGAAGCTGTGAACTCCTTCAGAGTAGTCATAGGTGTCTTGGTGTCCTCTCTCACTAGTCTCCTTCTTGCACGCTCACTTAGTTTGTGAGGACGGTCTGATCTAGGCAGATTTACACATGTAACATAGTCCTTCATTTCTTCATGATGGATTTAACTGAACTCTGGGGGATGTTCAGAGACCTGGAGATGTTTTGTATCCATCCCCTGAGTTATACTTTTCAGTACCCTTTTTTCTGAGTTGCTTGGAGTGTTCTTTTGTCTTTATGGTGCAACGATAGCCAGGAATACTGATCAAAAATGAACTGGACCTTCCAGACTTGGTATCTTTAATCTACAATCACTGAGACACACTCAGGCAATCCCCATTTCAATAACTGTGAGACTACTAGCAGCAGTCATGAAGGGGGGGATATTTATGTTTATTTTACTCGACATGTTTTGGTTTATTTGATATTCATTTGTAGAAATCTGATTTTACTGTGAAATTTAAGGTGTTTTTGTACATATTTTTGTGAAAAAGCTGAATTATATTGGTCATGATTTATTTATAGAATGAGTAAAAGTGTAAAACATCAATGAGTGATGATTTTAATAGGCAGTGTATGTAAATGTGATATTTCAGGTTTTTATTTTTAATAAATTTGCCAAAATTTCTAGAATTCTTCTTTCCCTTTGTCATGATGGAGTTCTGCATGTAGATTAATGAGAATAAATCTTGAATTTTTTGACTGTAGCATCAGACTGAAACTGATTTTTTGGGGGCTTTTTGTGCCTCTGTTTGATAGAGGAGGATGGTGGACAGAGCTGGAAACAGGGACAAGAGTGGGTGAGAAAGGGCCCCAGGCTGGACCTGAACCTGGGCCGTCCGCACACGTGGGGCGCGCCCCAAACCACTAAGCCACCTGCGCCCCACATAACAAAGTTTTAAAAGTGCAGGGCGTCTGAATATGTTCTGAATGCACTGTAACAGCTAGCCTGAAGAGTTTTTGTTGGAGAGCTTGGTGCATTAATAGAAACTCTGTGATCAATAAACACTTCAGGATCATTTTGTCAAACTTTACCGCCTGCCATGGCTCCATTTACCACGTGGCAGCTGGTTTTGATTTAATGCTGACCCACCTTTAGGGTCTACTTTACCAACAATCACATCATCCACTTTCACAGGTCAGTAACAGCCGTTATTATTTACCAGCACTCCTTCGCCATGCTTTGACATGTTTTCTACACGCTGCTTCTAATCCTCGGATCAACGCCAGGCTGTGGCATTAGTTCCTAAAATGTGGTCTTTGCAGGAATTAGCTCTGGAACATGACAAACGAGCGCGGATGGTCAGGGCTCCCAGACGCTCGTGATCATGTCTGATGCCGGCATTTAGGATAAACACAAGCTCAGGGAAAAATGAGCTAAGTCCCTTTCCTGAAAGGAGCTTTGAAATGAGCGCATAATGAAACGTATAATTTATTTATTCTGAGATGCTGGAGGGGCTTATGAAATAAACATGAGGGGGAGAGAGAGAGAGAGAGAGAGACGGAGGGGTGAGAGAGGACGTGTGATGCTGGAGATGAGTGTCACGTGTGCTCAGGAACACATGTAGAGGAGGACGTCACCTTATTTCTGCCACACATTTGTCAGAATGATCTGTGTGCAAATGTAAGTGCATGTGACCTTTGTTAGTGCAGCCAGGTCTGCTTTAATAATGAATAATGAATAATGTAGGGACAGGAGAGGAAACCTCAGAGCTTTCAGAATGTAAATATGAGTGCTAATTAACTTCTGTAGATCCAAACGTGTTTATTTAAACTGTTTTTCTGAGGATATATATTTAGCAGAACTACTTTCCCATGCCTCTGAGACGGGCACGAAAACTAAATCACAACTGGCCCTTAAAGAGCTGTACATTTGTAGCCATGTACTCTGAGGATAAACCACTAAATCATTCAGATGTGATGCAGAAGTCAGGATTAAGCTCGACTCTAGCAGGTGTTACAGTCTAAAGAGAGACCGTGTTAATGAATGACTGTCAGGCTAATGCTTTAGTGGTTGTTATACTGCACATGCAGCTACTAATGGGGAACAAAACTAGCACCGATGAAAGCTGATTTAGAGGTTTAAAAAGTAGTTGAAAGGCTCAAAATCTGAGCTAAAAAGTCAAACTTATTATTTCAATAGGTTAAAACAGAAAATTAGATGTTAAAATAATTCTTTTAAAGACAAATATATTAAAAAGAAAGTCACAAATGATGAACATAAAATGTCAAAATATGAGAGATGGGTCAAAATAATAAATTGACAAAGTCAAAATATGAAACAAAAAGACTAAAAAAAGTTATAAATTTAAAGGGTTAAAATAAAAAAATAAAAGTCTAAATAACTGAGCAATGCAAAAAAATGAAAATATGAAATGAAAACAGATTAATTTATTTTCCCATGTTTCTATTTTCTAATTATTTTAATCATTTATTTTTTTCACATTATTTTGACTTAAGTATATTTCATATCATCATGGCTAAGTTTATACTTTTATACTTTTATACTTTTTGAAATCTGCAGACCTCATTATCAGGGCCAGTTATAATAGGAATATAAAATGATCTTGTGGGCCGGGTGTACCTGTACCACGGGCCGGATTTGGCCCCCGGGCCTTGAGTTTGACACCCTTGGTTTAAGATATTCAGAGGATAAATGTAGGTCTCTATATTCAAAATTTTAAAAATCTAATTATTATTTTTTCTTAGTATATAAAAGAGACAGATGACATATTTTTGTTCTGTACTCACTTTGCTGTTTTGATTTTCTAAAGCAGTAATAGATTATTAATTACTAATTAATTATTAATTATTAATTACTAATTACTTTTGATATTTGAGAGGTGGGGTTAAAATGTGAAATATTATGTTTCAAAACAAACAAAATAAATATAATTCAAAACAGCTGCAAATTAAATACGAGTCTCCACCCAGGATGACAGCACATCTTTAACTAGAAAAGCACTCAGAGAGCGCAGACCTGCACCATCAGCCCTATCTCTCAATAGAAGAATCCTTGAAAAACATTCCTGGATCCAGACGGTGATCCGGATCACTCCCAAAATCTAATTCGCCGATTACTCCCTCCCCGCTGGGTTGGAGACACGGTGAGGCAAAGCACCGGCTTCACTACGTGTGGACTGTCATGGCGGAAGCACCCATGGTCTCACCGGACAACTGGAAGTCATGGCAGAGGGTGAATATTCCTCTATTCCTCCCAGCATTGTGAGTATTCTCGCTACAATTCGCTGTCTTTCTCTCTGTTACGCTCTGACTCGTCTCCTCGACCGGGCGTGCGTCTTTCAAACTCTATAAACTCCAAAACTTTGAATAGAAACACCCAAAAATACTGCTGGGATTGAAGTTACTCATGTCCGCCATCTCCTGGTGTAAAGTGGTAACAGCGCAGACCTCTGCCATTAGCTCTATCTCCCAATAGTAAAGAATCCTTTAAAAACATTCCTGGATCCAGACGGTGATCCGGATCAGTCCCAATATCTAATCAGTTCTTCCTTATGCCATTTCTGACATTTCCTGAAAATTTCATGAAAATCCGTCTGTGACTTTTTGAGTTATGTTGCTAACAAACTAACTCACCTGATCACATGACCTCCTTGGCGGAGGTTAATATAAGCTGTAACTGCACATCTAATTGTGTGTAGAGGTCGTACAGATCTGTTCTGACTGGCAGCAGAGGTCAAATAGCTCTAACATCAGTGATGGGAAGTTTGGACCACCATTTCATCAAATGTAGTTTTTGTTATTTTTCTTAGTAACGTACGCTGTGTACTTGGACAAAAGTACAGTAATTCCCTCAAAAATGACCTGATTAAAATATGTAATTTTAAAAACACGCCAGAAAGTACACGTTGGCCTACATGACAAAACTCAGAGAATGGTAATCATGGTACAGGCATCCCAGTCCTACAGCCCATGGTGGCTGTGGCCCCAAGGATTGTGGGGCGTCCTTTATTTTATGCACAAAAGGTGGCAACCCTACCTCAAACCAAACCACTCATGCAGTTTAAAGTCGAACTTCTGCTAAGCTTTACCCTCCTCTTCCTCATAAAATCCCATCGACCTGGATCCCTTTCTCAGGCTTACACTGCTGAAGAGTGTGCAGGAAAGTCCTGAACGACGTCTCTGGTTCTGTTGTCATAATTAGATGAACAGCGCTACTCCAAATCCTAAACCTTACCTCCAAATTTTCACGGAGCATGTCCTCCATTCCCACAGGAATTTAAACTCAGAAGCACAATGCATGAAGTTTGGTTATCAAATTTGGAACAGGGGTGCATGAATTGTAGAAACAGCAGAAAAAAAGTGAAAATCCTCCTTATCAATAGCCGTGCTGTTGACCAGCAGAGTCTGTCTAATGGGGGTGCTCCAGTGTACGGCCTGAGATCGGGGAGGGTTAATTTGCTGTTTTTGTGCCTGCAGCAGGCTTTACAGTCTGTCTCCATTCACAGGAGGCATTGTTAATTTTTTGGAGTTGGAGCCGGAGTTTCTTTTAGCGATACTGGATGGATTTAATGCAGAGGTGGGAGAACGTGGGAGGGTGAGAAACACAAACCTGTGACATAACAGTGAGACAAACAGAAAGCAAGCAGCAGAACCACGGAGAGAGAGAGAACTCCTTTTATAGTCCACACATTTGTAAAAGCTACTTTTCTATCAGCACAGATGACAAGCATGATGTGCCACCTCTCCCAGCACCCTAATGAGCAGCGGAGCATTCCAATTAAAACGTAATGGCTCCAATAAGTCAGTAATAATTGGGACAACAAATTGACCAAACAAACCCAGAGCTGGTGACTGCTTACACAAACCTGCTGTAACCATGGCGCCTAGTTTTGTATGCTAATAACGCTACGATACAGAAGATTCTCATTTATGGAGGCAGTTTGAAAAGTTTGATGTAGCGCGAGGGGAAAAGGTTTGATGTGAGCGTCTCGTTGCTGCAGCAGCTGTTCATTTATGGCCGGTGCTAAGGCGAGTGGGTTCAGCTAATGCTTTTCAGCACTCCTATCTCTGAATAAGGCTGCTCTATTTAACTCGGCACAAAAGGGGGAGATGCAGTCTGCAGCCACCACTGTTGGGTGTTAAAGTAAATCAGATAGAGGAAGATAATGACAGATGAAGGGAACTCATGAAGGAATAAACTCAAAGCTTTCAGTCGTTTCTGGTCATAATACGACCCTATCTGAAGGCACTAGTAGGTTAAAAGCACGGCATTAATGCATGTTTAGCATGCACACATTTTTCAGATTCAGCTCAAAGTCAATAAAAGTCAGAAAAACATGTAAAAGTGTGACATACTGGAGAAGACTGCTGCTGGGAACCAGCTGTGTGAAGAAACAAGACTCAGGCCTAGCATGGCAGAAGCCATGTGTTTGTATCAATGAGACACAAACTGAGTGACCTATGACCTCTGATAACCTGTGACATGTTCCACTGGATGGGTTTGATCAAATGTTGACGTGTTATTTCTGGGATGTCCCGTCCACAGATGCTGTGACTGTAAACTAGACTAGAGAGGGAGTGATCAAGGTCATCTATAAGGGGGTCTGGGGGTCAGGGGGTGGGGGTAAAGGGGAGAGCTGGGGGGCCATGGGGGTCAGGACAACCATGGTCCATAGTAAAGAGAAGCTATGGTGACCATATTTCATTTTTATTCTGATAAATGCAAAAGTAGGCATGAAGTCGCAAAAAAGATGTTGCAGAAATGGGCAAAAATGCAAAAATGGGCAAAAAATGGCATTGATGGGTTAAAAGTAGCAGCAATGGGTGATGTTGGCAAAAAGTGGCAAGAATGAGTGTAAGGTGGATAAAAGAAGTGGCAAAAGTTGCAGAGTATGGACAATATGGTCAAAAGTCACAAAAAACGATGTGCAGAAATGAGCAAAAAGTGCCAAAGAAATTGCCAATGGGGCAAAAAGTGGCAAAAAAAAGGTAGAAAGTAGTTATAAGTGGCAAAAAGATATGTGATTGGGGCAAAAACCCGATAAAAGTGCCCCCAAAAAATAAAAAAAAGTGGGTGTAAGGTGACAAAAAAGCTGCAAAGTGGCAGAAGGAAACAGGAAAAACTGGTTAAAAGTGTAACAAAAGCTTAACTTTCTACTCCATCTAGAGTTTAAATCATTCAGACAGTTCTGTGAGGCTTGTCTAGAAATATTTGGCTTTATAGACTGATAGACCTGTAGGTCATCAGTAAAACACTGATTGCTGTACTCTTTGAAAACAGGCTCCAAGGGTGAAAAGAGAACCAGGCCTGAAAGGAGCCTTGAGGGACCCCTTTCTTATTAATAAAGCAGTTTTTGTTGAAGGAGAGGTGAGATGATGAAGCTTTGATGTAAAAACAGGTGATGCCCCAAACTGAGACTGTCATTACTGTTTGTTACTTCTACTGTAAATAAAGTTTAAACACTACAAAGCGTTGATTTCAAGTGAAAACTTGTAATTCTGAACAACTTTGTGTTGCAGAAACATAAAAACTTGTAAATGAACCCCTACAGATACCCCTACAAGGATACAGAGCAGCTGCCTGTAGCAGACCCGGGACATGGAGAACTTCAAGCAGAGAGCTTTAAAAACGTGTCCAATCCCTGTCCTCTTAATGAGTAGAAATCCTGCCATGCAAACTGTTCAGTCTGTTATGTAATCCCAGCGTGGCAGAGATCGACTTCTCCCACAGATTTGTCACAAAGTTGTCCAAGTGCATGCTGGCTCTCCTGGACTGGAAGAATAAGTGGACATCACGCAGCCGTCCCAGATCCGATGTGTCATATTGAGAGTGACATGTCACGCCGTGGAGATCCCAGTACACAGACCACAACTGGATAGTTTGTGCTGCAGTCACTACGCATAAATCAGGCCTCGAAGGCAGCAGTGAGAGCCGTAGTCATGATACAGTATGTGAGAAGGGTAAAAGCATCCTGGACTGGCTGGAAGCAGGGACCCGATCAGTCAGGAGAAGATGAGGATGAAGAGTGACACTCATGGCCATCATATACCATGTTATTTAAAAATGGACGAATCTTTGCTGTGAGCAGCGTTTACTTTCATTTTCCACTAATTGCCTTAATAAAAATGACTCTTAATATGTAAATAGTGTATTAAATGGAGCTTGTGTAGTCCATCATTAACCCTGTGGTGACTAATCTTTTACTCTGTGAAGTTATGAATGAGGATTGGCCCTTTCAAGTGGAAAACATTGTATTAAATAGAGCTTGATAATTAGACCACAGTAATATTAGCCTGTTCAGCCTTCATAGCGTTTTATACGTCTCACCTTTGGACCACCCTGCTAACTCCACCAGGCCAGATCTACTGACGCCTTCCAAGCAAAAGCCACCGTATAAAACATGGACGTAACCTCAGTAATGTGTCTCAAGGAGTGTTTTGAAGCCAAACAATGGCAGTTGCCATACTGGGAATGCTGTCTAACCTTCCTGTTGATCAGCCTGCTTACAAATGAAGTGGAGTTATGGGGGGGTCCTAGACCTTCTAGGAAACAGCTTCATTCACCTGTCAGTCAAATCAACCCGCCCCTAATTATGTAAATTTTTTACCAAAATAATTCCTAAAAGAATCACCCCGGTTGGTGCTAGTAGTCTCACAGTCAGTGAAATACGGATGAGTGTAGAGAATGCGTCTCATGTGATGTTAGTATAAAGACACCAGTGTCTGGAAGGTCCAACCACTGGTTGACCAGTATTCCTGGATACCATTACACCATGAAGACAAAAGAACACTCCAAGCAACTCAGAGAACATGTAAGTGAGAAGTGTGAGTCAAGGAATCTTTATATCAGACAAGACACTATTACCACAAACACACCACCTCTACTGTGGAGCATGGTGGTGGCAGCATCATGCTGTGAGGATGCTTCTCAGCAGCCGGCCCTGGAAGGCTTGTAAAAGTAGGGGGTCAAATGAATGCAGCAAAATGAAGGGACATTCTGGAGGACAGAACTACAGATGGGTGAAGATTTATTTTCCAGGAAGCAAACAGAGAAAGTGACAGAAGTGGTTTAAAGACGACGAGGTGAATGTTCTGGGGTCAAAGCTCAGACCTCAGCCCAACAGAAAACTGACGACAGAGCCTGAGCAGGTTTGTACTGATCGAAGTATTTCTGCAGTACAGGTCTGTGCATTGTGCATTGGTACAGTGTTTTTCTGTTTTAGTGGCATCATGGAAGCCGAATATCCTCTAGATGTTAGGTATTGTAATGACAAAAATGCAAAGCCCTAAAGGGTTAAAACAAGCTGATAGAATCCCAATACTAACCCAAGACACGATTAAAACATGGAAGCAGAGCTCTAAAATAATAAAGCTGATGTCAGAGATTACTGGCCAGGATTGGTTGTTGAGAAAACATCAAACTGAAAGTTTGATGGTTTTTCAGCCTCAAACCTCTGAAGTCAAATTACGTATTTACAGCCTGAATGTTTAAGATATCTGTTATTTATGAGTAATCTGAGTAAGTAAACACAGATTTAACACCGTAGTAAGTTAATAGTGAGTCAGTAATATCTGCCTCTAACAGAATTACATCATCTGGCGCTCTGTACTCAGAGCTCTGTCCTGACTAAAGTTCTCCCTCTATTCCCCAGGCCTTCACTGTCAATAGGAATCTATTCTGAACCCTTCTGCCACAGGTGTGTTTTGTGCACAACACGGCGAGGCTATAGAGTGGTTGTGTTCCAGATAAATACAGCGCTGCACACAGCAGCGCCTAAAGGTAATGCATTTCCTGTGTTCATGCACTGCAGAACTCTGGGTTGGGTATATTTTCAGATCTGCACTGAATTGCCCTCAGAGATGTTCCCAGCTCACAAAATATTCTTTTAGAGAAACGGCTCTAAAATCACTGCAGCACGTCTCTTTTAAAGCCGTATGATTTATGGCCGAGCCACGCAGAAAACAAAGCTGTGGAATAAAACCTTTACATCAGAAGAAAAACTAAATGTACGCTCATATCTGCTGTTAAAGGGAAATTCTGCCTGCTTTTACTCCGGCTCATTGCCTCGACTATCTCTGCCAGCCTCTCATGCAGAAACTTTACAAAGATTATAACAGCCATGCGTTAGTACACAGGTCTGCACCGGCCTGGAAACACAGCCGAGGGCTGAAATCTCCACAAGTCTGAACAAGTCTGTATGTTTGATTTCCATCAGAGAACTCGCTGCTATAGGGGCAACTCAGTTTCAATGCTTGGACTAAAAGGCTTCTCTATTTCGTTTGTTAGAGCAGAGGTTCTCAAACTTTTCAGCCCGGGACCCCCAAAATAAAGGTGCCAGAGACCAGGACCCCCAAAATAAAGGTGCCAGAGACCGGGACCCCAAAATAAAGGTGCCAGAGACCAGGACCCCCAAAATAAAGACGCCAGAGACCAGGACCCCCAAAATAAAGACGCCAGAGACCAGGACCCCCAAAATAAAGACGACAGAGACCAAGACCCCCAAAATAAAGACGCCAAAGACCAGGACCCCCAAAATAAGGACGCCAGAGACCAGGACCCCCAAAATAAAGGTGCCAGAGACCGGGGACCCCAAAAATAAAGGTGCCAGAGACCAGGACCCCCAAAATAAAGGTGCCAGAGACCGGGACCCCCAAAATAAAGGTGCCAGAGACCGGGGACCCCAAAAATAAAGGTGCCAGAGACCGGGGACCCCCAAAATAAAGGTGCCAGAGACCGGGACCCCCAAAATAAAGGTGCCAGAGACCGGGGACCCCCACTGGACCTGAAGGAGGTTAATCACAGGCATGAACATTCAACAATAGTCATGCGCAGGCAAGGCCGTCTATAAAGGGGGATAAATGGGAAGGCTTTCTGGGGCCCAGCCAAACTGGGGGACCATGGAGGTCAGCAAAATCACGGTCCATAGTAGAGTAAAGCTGTGATATCCATGCTTTATATTTAACCTGAATAATATTCACTCTTATTAAAGAAACAAATCTCTTTTATAACCAATCATAGCCTTCTTAAAAATGTAAATCCCCTTTGTTAAAAAAAAATTGAAATGGTTTGAAAATCGCTACAGTGGTTTATAAAGTCAAAAAATGGTGGAAAAGGTGGAATTGGATTTTAGAAGAAGAAAAAATTGGATAAAAATGCCAAAAAGTGTTCAGTTGGAAAAAAAAAAAGGGTAAAAAGTGGCTGGAATGGCTTTAAATTGGCAAAAATGGGTGGAAATTTGGTGAAATGGGATGAAACATTGGTATAAACTGGCATAAAGGGTTAACTGAGAAAGAAAGAATAGGCAGAAATTGGTTTAACCAGCAAAAATGTTCATATCAAATAGTGAAATGTGGTTAAAATGGGAAAAATGTGCTTAAAAAGTGGTAATAATAATAATAATAATAGCATTAATAGGTCAACAGAGGCAACAAGGAAAAAAGTATTTAGTAGTATTTAATGACAAAAGACAGCTGAAATGGTGGAAAATGGGTAGAAAAAAATTGTTAAATTGGCAAAAATGGGTAAAGAGTTGTAAAATAAGTGTCAAAATGAGCAAAAAAGTAGAGAATAAGTGGTATTAAATGGTAAAAATAGCTTTTTGCATGAAAATGAGATAAAAGTGGAAAAAATGGTGAAAAAGGGCAAAGAAGTTCACCTTTTATACGGTTTTCTGGGGGAATAATATCTGAAATGAAGACATAAAAGAACCACATGCTGAATATCTGGTCTAGAGTAGACTCTGGATTTTTGTCCTTATCCTGATGCATTGTGGGATCCAATGAGAGCACGTTATAGGGTAGACTGATGCTCACTCCTGATTGGCAGCCCTGCAGACGGTGTGTCATGAAGAGTTTATTCACAGTAAACACGTCATCTACTCCGCCTTCAGACCCGGCGTGACTCTCTCTGATGCCTGTACTATTGATCTCACAGCGTTCAGTCTCGTTACGGCTAATTTGAACAAAACTGATTTGATTTCAGTTCAGATCAAAGCTGTGAAGCCTGAACAGGTATTTGGAACAACTCTGCATCCATATTTCACTGTGATTGACTGATGCGGCTGCTGGGCCGCCGCCTAAATCCTGTTCTTGTGAAAACGCCTCGACTGTGTCTCCTGGTGTTGTTTGAGTCAAAGAATAGAGGAGGAAAAAAACAATGGAGGGGAGGAGGGAGAGAGCGAGATCACACATCCTCCTCTCCAAAAATGGCACCACCGTGCGTTGCCAGTTCTGCAGTTCTAAAAGCGTTTATCAAAGATGCTGAAAGTCCTCTTCCAGCTCTCTGCCAGAACCCTCCTCTCCCTCCGTGTTTGCTCTCTTTCCTCCAGAACCATGAAGTGGTTCCTGAGCCTGGAGAGGCAAACATTCAGAGGGCGTCAGGAGGTCTGCTGAATATCAGCAGAATGATGTATGAGCATTTGATCCATTTATGCATGAAGAGTGACGTGAAATAAAGCTTTGATTTCCTTAAATCATAGGAGGAGATAGACGAGGCTGGTTAGAGCTCTGACCCACCAAGACTGTCAAATCAGGTCTGAGTTTCACAATCATGAGAGACCAGGAGAAAATTACATGAACTGAACTGAAAATAAGGTTCATTCAGGAAGTGTTCAAAAGCCTTTCACCAAACAATGACTAAGTGGAAATACAATTGTAGACATTTTTGTGAATTTATTCAAAATAAAAAAGTGACTAAATGGGCAGTTTTTATGGCTGAATTTCTATAAATTTTGCAACTTTAATTTCAAAGCCAGCAGACACAGCCAGGAGGATTTTACTGTGATGTTTTTAATTCTCCAAAGTAACAAACCTGCTCTCTGAGCTCGCTGGAAAACCAACACCTGCGTGACAAAAACACAAAATATTAAGATTAAATTCCCCAGGACGTCGTCGCCGACGGAAAACTGATTACAACAGTGATTTCTTTTGAAGACGTCCGTTCACTAAAGACCTTGTGATGATGGCAGGCAGCTGTTGAGGAAAAAAAAAAATCACTGATCAAACCTGCTGTCAGGAAAATTGCAGAATAATTTGGACCACAGGTGGTCTGCAAAATAAAACCAACAAAACAGGGAGGGGAGGTGGATGGATGCCAGGGAGGGATAAAAGGGTTTGTCATCTTTCTGTGTGGTCGGATGAATCCAGAACCTCCACAGGGACGGGGCCACTCAGATATTTCTAGAAAAACACTTTGAAACCAGACTCAGTTATGCAAATGAGCATATGTCATACAGCAGTGTTTTCTGTGCTCTACATGCATGCGTACAAAAACTCCCACGGTTTAAAAATAACATTTCCTGGTCAGATCTCAGAGTTTTGGCAGGTTTTAGGTAGAATTTGGTGCAGGAATAAAGAACATGAGGCTGCAACTACAACACGTTTCTCTATAAATAAAAGCCTGGAGTCATTTCCTGGAATTATCTTCTTCATTGAAGAATCCTTACAGCAGTGAAACTCAACGCGTGGCTCCAGAGACACATGTGGCTCTTTTATGTCTTAAAGGTAGACTATGCGATTTTTTTTCCACTAGGTGTCGTAGGAGAGCAAAGCCTTGAAAATGTAAACAAAGAGGAGTTTTTGACACACCTCCGCCATTTTGAAGCCTCCCCCTTTAGCCACTTTAGCTTCTGTTGATCCTAAACACTGATCATATATAAGTTTATATGTAACGTTCAAGGCTACCTTTACGGCTAAAATCTTTTTTCAGCTGCAGTAAACCATTTCACCAGCTCTTCGTATCCTGGCCGGTTATGTTATCGCATCAATTAAACATCAAACCATCAGCTTCAAACAAGACTTGGGTGATTTGAGATAAACATATTTTGAGACACTACCTGATTTGAGCAGAGCTACCTCCGTCTGCAGCCTCCATTGATTAGCAGCAGGCTAACATTAGCACGCCTAGCTTCCATTCATTTTTACCCCACATTTATTTCAGCCGCGCTATCACACTCAGCTTAAATGTCCAACCATAAGAACAGCGCTGTGTCAATAAATCAACACTGGACAAATGTTGAGACAATGCACACAGTGAATGAGAAGATGTCGCCTACTTACGCATCCACGAGAAGAAAACCAGTTCTGAGTCATGCGAGAGCTTTTTAGCGTCGCGTAGGGCTCGCCACCGAGGAAAAGCAAGTCTGATATTAACTCTAGTTTTTCCTCTCACTTTGTCGGAGGGTTTCCTGGACAAATGTCGAGGCTTTTTAGGTGGAGGGGAAGCCGGTGGCGGGCCTTCAGTTGGACACTTCGGATGAAATGTTTACCTGCAGCAGCACTGCCGCCCCTGGGGGCGTGTCTAGGAGGAGAGGGGCGTGTGCCAGAGGAGAAGGTTACCGCCCCAATCCGGTCTGGACAGAGTTATAAACATCCCATATGAACAAAACTACAGGCTACTGCAGTTTGAATTCAGTGTGTCGGTACTGTACTCAGAAAAACATTCACATCGCATATGTTTGATTTTTAGTACATTTAAGAGTAAAATGTCGGATATTCTACCTTTGACCCTTATATTGTGTTTGGGTCAAATTTGACCCGTTCTCAAGTTTAGGTATGTAAAAAGTACCGTTCGCTTTTTTGTACTGGAATGAGGCTTCATCTAATCCTCAGACGCAACTATTTTAACTCAACAAAAGAAACTTTCCCCATTTTAGTAAATTCTGAAGGTCTGAAAAAAAAAGAAAAAAGTGACATTTGTGGTGTTACGGGTCAAATGTGAGCTGTGGGTAGCTCTGTGGATCAAATATGGCTCAGTTTGCCTCACCACACCCACACACACACACACACACACACCCACACCCACACACCCACACACCCACACCCACACACCCACACACACCGACACACACACACACACACCCACCCCCACACACACACCCACACACACACACACACACACACCCACCCCCACACACACCCACAGACACACACACACACACACCCACCCCCACACACACCCACAGACACACCCACACACACACACACCCACAGACACACACACAGACACACCTGCCCTGACACCATGTTGTTGTTTTATGTTTAATTAAAAGTATAATTTTCAATTTTCACTTGCTTTTCTGAGTAAATTGAGTTGGTTTTATAAAAAGGAAACGGCTTTTTGCCTTTTTCCAACCATAAATCTACACAGGTCAGGTTTTTTTGGTAGGTATGCTCTAATATTAGTCTTTTATACTTGGATAATAAGCTGACACATTATCTTCACTGTAGGAAATAAAATAAGTGAATTTAAACAGTTTTTAATTGAAAATCAGTGGTATATTGTAAGAGAAAAGGTCTATTTAGCCAAAAAAACAAACATTTAAAACAGTTTTCACATGGATATGAATACATACTAAGTTAGTTATGAGGTGAAAAACAATATTGGACATAACTATTGTTTAAAGTATTTTCAAGCTGAGTTAAATCACGGGTCAGATTTGACCCGCTAACACTACAGATGTGGGCAGCTCTCTAACGCATTACAAGGGTGAATTTGAAGTATTATTCCCCCAGAAAACCTTGGAAAAGGAACGTTTTAACCTCAGAAATTATCAGTTGAATTACAACTCACATAAATCAGTTTGATAGCACACTTACAGAGTCGGCTTTATTAACTTTTGTCCGTATATTCCATCAGCCTTATATGCATTTTTTGCCACTTTATTTTAATTTTTTGCCACTTGAATCCATTTTTATTGCTTCAAGCCCACTTTGGCCTTTTAATGCCACTTTGTCCCATTTTTGACCATTTTCCCCTCCTATTGCCTGTTTTATTCACTTTGCACTCATTTTTGCCATGCCTATGCTGTTTTTATGACCATTTTTGCCACCTGTAACTCATTTTTTTTGTTACTTCTCACCCATTTTTGTCTCTTTCTACCCTCATTCTGCTATTTTTTTTTTGGCCTATTTTTATAACTTTTTGCCCATTTTTGCCGCTCTCTGCTGCTTTTTGCCCACTTTTCCCCCTTTTGCTGCTTTTAGCTCATTTCACTCATTTTTCTGCCATGTTTTTGCTGCTTTTTGACTGTTTTTGCCACCTGTAACTCAGCATATTGTCAATTCTCACTGATTTTGCCATTTTCTACCTGTTTTGCCACTTTCTTTCCCTGTTTGGTTGACTTTTCAACCACTTTTTGCCACTTTTTGCCATTTTTTCACCATTTTTGCCAGCTCTAACTTATCTCTATTGCCACTTTAATCCATTTTTATTGCTTAAGCCCACTTTTGCCTTTGAATGCCACTTTTGTCCCATTTTTGACCATTTTTCCACCTTTTTTGCCTGTTTTATTTACTTTGCACTAATTTTTGCCATGTCTATGCTGTTTTTATGACTGTTTTTGCCACCTGTAACTCACTTTGTTGGACTGTTTTTGTTGCTCTTTGCTGCTCTTTGTCCACTTTTCCCCTTTTGCTGCTTTTAGCTCATTTTAGTTATTTTTCTGCCATGTTTTCGCTGCTTTTTGACTGTTTTTGCCACCTGTAACTCATTATTTTTATCAATTCTCACTCATTTTGCCACTTTCTTTCCGTATGTCTTACTTTTCAATCAGTTTTGCCACTTTTTTGCCTTTTTTCACTGTTTTTTCCACCTTTATCTTATCTTTATCGCCACTTTAATCATTTTTTTGCCACTTTCACCACTTAGATCGTGGCTCTTATGAAGGTATTTTTAACATTTTGGCTCTTTGGTTGAGTAACGCTGCATTAGATAATGTATTTTCTTCCAAAAGTCAAACTTTCAGTTTTTTGCCCCTATAAAAACAAAGTTGCACAACAAATTCAACCCGCAGTGACCCAGCCTTACTCCTCCATCCCAGAATTCTCCCCTTCAGTCTCCACCGGGCAGGAAGTGCACTTATAACCAGGAGGTGAGAACATCAGGATAATGGTATAAATCCAGACAGAACTTATTTATTCTTTGGCTTCAGGACATGAGAAGTCTCGGCACACGGGCACAGTGGCTGTCAAAGGTTAAGAGAAAGGTCAGAGCAAATATTGTGATAAGTTTGGAGCAAGTCAGCAGTTTAACCCTTTAAAACCTACTGTATATGTCTGCCAGGACATATTCTTACATTTTTACATACTGTAGTGCTACTTATGGGAGTATTTTTATTTGCTTTACATAAATATAACCCTTATCCCCCAAGTTTTAATAATATGTGTTGACTTATGTCTTAACTACTACAATAAATAGTTTAAAAGTGCAATAAACCTAAAAGAAATGAAAATCGTTTTTTTTTTTTTTCCACATAAATTTCAAAATTGAGAAATTGCACAGCTGTATTCCTTAAATTCGCAAATGTAATAAAGTTGCACAATATCCTTTGGAACCAAGGAAATTTATTTGGAGTCTGTACATAACTAGCTTTCTGAGATATTGAATTTGAATTTGAATTTGAATTTGAATTTGAATTTGAATTCTGCTCTGACGGCTGAGGACTTTAAAAATACTCTGACTGTCATTTGCATTAATATTTAGGAAAATAAGAGAAAAATGTCATTTGCTTACTAATGTGGAAAGCGGTGTATTGTTACTGCAGTGGTTCTCAACCTTGGGGTCAGGACCCCATTGGGGGTCAAGAGACACTGAGAGGGGGTCTCCAGTTGCCCTAAAAACATGAATAATATATTTTGAACAAGACTGTTGCCACCTTACACCAGTGCTGCCCTTTTTTTTAAAACCCCTTTTCATCATTTTTCCCACCAATTTTAAAACATTTTTATCATGTAACACCCTTTTTTGTCAGTTTAAACTCTTTCCACCACTTCTAAATCAATTCTTGCCACTTAAGCTTAATGTTCTGTTGACCCATTACTGCTGCTATTAACCCCTTTAAAACTTTTTTTTACTTCCAAATTTTCCCATTTTAACCCCATTTCACCTTTGATATGCCCATTTTTGCTAGTTTAACCGCTTTCTGCTGGAATCTGCCTATTCTTTATTTCTCACTTAACCCTTTATTGCCAGTTCTTTTTTAAAATTAAGTTTTCATCCCATTTAACCAAATTTCCACCCATTGTTGCCATTTAAAGCCATTTTTAACTCCCTTTTACCACTATTAACTCATTTTTATCAATTTTTCCTACCAATTTTGCCAATTTTAACACATTGTTATCACGTTTCCCACCAATTTTAACATATTTTATCACTTTTTCCTATCAGTTTTGCGAATTTTGACACATTTTGCAAATTAAAACCCAATTTTTTGTCAATTTTCATCACTTTTTTTGCTGTTTTCACCAATTTTGCCAATTTTAACCCATTTTTGTCTAATTTTTGCCACTTCTACGGCTACGGGTACGGCTACTTTTAAAATCCAATTTCACCACCTTTTCCAACATTTATTGCTATTATTAACCCATTGTACCATTTTTTAAAACCAATTTTTATTTATTTATTTATTTTTTGAACAAAGTGGATTTACATTTTCTAGAAGGCTATTTACTACACAAAAATATTTGTTTCTTTGATAAGAGAGATTATTTTTTCAGCTTAAAAATGAAATATGGGTCACAGTTTAACTCTACTACGGACCGTGGTTTTGCTGACCTCCATGGTCCTCCAGTTTGGCTGGGCGCCACAGAGCTCTTCATTTATCCCCTTTATAGACGGCCTTGTCTCCACATGACTATTCTTGAACGTGCATGGCTGTTCGACCCCCCTCAGGTCCAGTGGGGGTCCCCGGTCTCTGGCATCTACATTTGGGGGTCGTGGGCTGAAAAGGTTGAGAACCGCTGTGTTAATGCACAGCAGCATGTAGGAGTCAGTGCTGTCAACTTAATATCCAAAGGCCCAAAACAAGGTAAAAGCACTCTTTTTAAACAGGCAGACACCTGCTGCATGTTAGCTGGAGCTAGCTCTGATCTCAGATACTCAGTGGGGATGCATTATTGCTCTTAAATGCCCTCTATTTGTGAGAGGATCAACGAGCATGGAGGTTAATGTGAGGTAGAAACAGCGGCGCTAAAAGAGAAAAACCATTCTGTGTCCAGATTCAGTTTGATCTGATAAATATTAAATGCTGTGAGAACAGCTTTCTATATTTATTTAAACAGAACTCAGAGCCGGCGTTAAATATTTAAGGTGAGCCTTTTTTAAACATTCTCTGTCAACATAATTCATCTGCTTTAAACCCGGGCAGACTGCTTCACGCCTTAATACACAATGTAGCTTTTGGTAACTCTCAGATGCAGAAGGAAAACCTCCAGACTCTTTTGATTTTTCACTTTAGTTTAATAATCATGACACGTTCTGCTCATACAGCAGTGTCAGAGGAAACTTGGAAGATTTGTTGGAATATTTCTCAATTTGTGAATATTTTTTGCCACAATGGCATGAATTATTCTCACAGTTTTTGCTCCTTAGCCAGACATTTAGAATCTCATCTTAGTTCAGCGGTGATCCACCCTGTCCTGATCCCTGACAGCTGAAGTATGGCACACTTCCTGTGACGGTTCAACCATCGCCACTCAACATCATTATGCAGAAATGAGGGAGCGCTCTACCGCCAAAGAAAAACGCCAAACAAACTCAGAGCTGATTAAAATAACTTGTTGGAAGACAGAGATGAGAAATAGCTGGCTTAAAACAGGCCAACAGATTTAATGTTTGTGTTCATTTGGCTTTAAGCAGCCATGTTGAAAATAAATGAGACATTCACATTCTCAATGTGAAACATGGCAGCGCTGTGGCACTGATCTCTAAAACAGGAGGATGAAGGTACACCCCAGCACTTTTTTATTCAAGGTAGCAACGAAAAATCAGAAATGTCTGCTTAGGTACCAGAAAATTAAAGAAAGTCAAGGAAGAGGCAAAAGTCATTCATCTACAGATTTCTCTTGAACTGAATGAAAAAATGGTTGTGATCTGGCCATGAAAAAGTCATCATGTGCTATTTTTCCATACAACCCGCCCCTGATTGGTCCCTTTCCTCATGTGTTTATAAAACTTGTTTCTAGTTTCAGCCTTGGAATGCAAGTGAAGCACAAATACACAATTTTACACACTTTGGCAAATTTATTCCAATCAAAACAGAAATATCACACTGACATCAGCATTCAGAGCCTGAACAACAACTCTGTAAATGTGGCTCAGGCTCCGCCCATTTCTCTGATCTGTGCTCACATGTTTCTACACCTTGATTGGAGTCCACCTGTGCTAAATGAACCTGATTGGACCCTCCACATAAAGCCAGGTCAGACTCTAAGGAAAGCTCTTGTCAAAGAAAACATGCTCCGTTTCATATCAGTTATTATACATTCAGATTTGATTCTACTTTCATTCAGATCATTTTATTCACTTACAATAAACCTAATTATTCATATCAAATATGCATTCATGTTGTGTGTGAATTATAACAGCCTGGGATATGTCAATGATTAGCAGCAACACTGATTTTTATGCAGGATTCTTTTTAGCATGTTTTTTCTCCATATGCCAAATATGGTCAAAATGGCGCCATCTGGTGGACAATTGTAGAAATGATCAATTCCAAGGCAGACGCCCAGATTGACACCCAGATCTAATAAAAAGCATGTATTCTGCTTTCATGGCAGTGAGATGAAAAATGTCCGTTTGAATGGGTTTCAATGGGGCATTTTTGGCTCTTAACAGCTCCAGTGTAACTTTTGCTTGTAAACAGTGGATTTTAGACTTTCTGCAGGAGCTGAGCTGGAAATGACAAGATCTAATAAAAACACACAATCCTGCCAAAATTCATACCATAAACATGAACACAGCTAAAATGATCAGAACATGAAGAATGAAAAGCGTGTCAAATGCTTACAGTCTCCCCTAAGGGTTAACAGAACTGAGCCTTTGCTAAGCCCCGCCCTAAAACCACCACTGTCCAATCTCTGCTTCACACTCAAGTTAAAGTTCTGATTTGAAAATGTGGACAAAAAAGCTCCTCAGTGACAGTAATCTGAGTAAATGTACTTAGTTACTTTCCACCTTTGGTTCTTCTACAGTGGAAAACTCTGGATTCAGTACGGCGGCTGTGAACGCTTGACAGGCGTGTAACCAAAGGGGGCGTGGCTTAGCCAAGGCTCAGTTGTGTGAATGAAAACAGTGAGAAAAATTCCAGCATGAATCAGTTCAATCATGTATTTCCACATCTGATTGAATTCTATAAACATGTTAACCCTTAGGCATCCCTTTAAACCACTACACACATAGGGGACATTTTCTGCTCCTACTTTCAATGATCAAATTCAACATTTACATTATTTTCAAAAACTGTTTTGGGGGTTTTTTCTTGTCATCACTTCCAGCTCTGATCATGACATAGCAAATCTTTGGTCATTGTCATGATTTTATATGTTTTTAACCCTTTAAATGCCACTTGATTCAATTTTCAATTCAGCTGAATGAGAAATTTTCCATTTTAAAAAATGCTGAGTGGATTTTTTTTTCAACATTGATCAAAGATGGTCATTAGTCATCAATTACCACCAACATGGAGTTTGGTGCATTTTTATTTTTTGAGCAGAAATTGGTGGAAATTATGCAAAAGATGGACCCCTAAGGGAACAATTTGACCCCTACTTTATATGGTTATATTCATCATTTGTTTTTGTTTTTTCAAATTATTTTATATATTTTTGTAATCACCTCTAGCTCTAATCATGACATAGTAAATCTTTGGTCATTTTCAGGATTTTAATAAATAATCAATAATTTATCATTTTTTAATCAACAGGTATTGATGCGGTTTGGCAGCGCCGCCACTGAACACAGACCTGCAATGTATCCCCAACAAAACGCGTTGGAGTGGCGCTTCAGAGATGCAATTTCTCAAATCTAACACGTAAAACCCAAGTTTATATTCCTATCAACACCCACAGACATTTTTTTTTTCATTTCTTTATGCCTTTATGTCACAGAGCTGTAGAAAATCCCACTGTAAGAGTGCCTTTAAGTGCCCTACGGATACACGCTTGGCCCAAAAAGAGTCATGGCACCACATAGTGGTTAGTAGTAAAAATTGCAAATCTAAGGTCCCCATTCAAAATTGCATCACAGATAATGGCGGTAACAGTGCTACATGGTATTGCAATTCTACAATCAAAATCAGCAGTTATAATGGGTTTAAATGGGACCGTTTTGTCCCCTAGGGACACCAACGTGAGGATTTCTCCGATACACAATACCAAACAGCTCAATGTGATGATTTGGCTTCCAATATTCAAAATGAGCAAAAATACACATCTTTGTGCAGTTTCATGCCAATGGCATCAACAGAACACAAATGAGGTCAAGAATCCCAGAACAGAATGTAAAGAAAGTTCCTGGGTGTACCTAAGGGTTAAATGGATCAAAGAGCAGAAAATACAATCCTCTCTTATTGTGTGGTTCTTAATGAGTGCTAAATTCAACATTTGATCCTGTCATATCAACACTCACATGTTGCTCAGAGTGTTCTGGAGGGTTCTTAGATTTTCTGCTCACAGAGAAGAAGACTTTGGTCAATGTCACAATCTTCTTTCAAACTGTGTCACATGTTTCTAGAACAAATGTCTTCTTGGTGAATGAGGCTCAGTGACCCTGTGGTACCCCACTACAAATGCTCCTGTCATCAGATGAGGCCCAGCTCTGGAACCATCATAGATTTGTTGACTTGAAAGCATCAAAGGAAAGTTTCTGTAGTCAAATATCAGAACTGACTGGATCAAATGTCATCAGAACATCATGTTTGTTTAGTTTGGTTCCACGCTCACAGAGATCTTCTCTGGGACAATCTGCAGTGGGGGGTTATCAAAATTATCAAAGAGTGGAACCATCCTGTCAGTGAAAGTGTGTGTGAAGGAGTGTATGAGTGTGTTAGTATCAGGATCAGAGAACGACAGCTCTCCTCTGTTACAGTCCAGATTCACTCGGATCCTCTTTGCTTCTGTCTGCACTGAGAGAACAGTGGATCTATGTGATGGTGAGAGTGTTCTGTATTTACCATTATAGAACCATACTGCCCAAACTCTAGACCGTATGTCTCCCTTCCTCTCAGCAGACTCTGGAAACACTCCCAGGTACCAGAAGCTACTGTCTCTGACCTCGACGTCCCAGCTGTGAGTCCCTGAGTTAAAGCCCTCAGAGCCCAGGACAGACCAGTATTTATCAAACCTCTCTGGATTATCAGGAAGATTCTGACTCTCTCCTTTTCTCACAGCGGTCAGATCATCAGACAGGATGAGTCCTTTATAAACAGTGTTTGGGTCTAGAATGACGGGCGTGTAGGAGACCACGTCCTTCATCCTGGTCCAGATCTTGAAGCCCAGGTTGCCCAGGTGTTTGGCCTGGTCTATCAGAGCTCCTGAGGGCAGCTGTGGATCCTCCAGCAGGAGGCGCTGCTGGACTCTCTCCACTGCAGCCTTGTAGTTTCTCAGGAAGGAGACGTCTTGGGCCGTCAGCTGGTCCTCTGTGGCTCTGACTGTCTGTGAAAGATCTGCTATCTGTGCTCTCAGAGCCTCCACCTGCTCCTTCATCCTCTGTCTCTTCTGCTCCTCTTCCTCCCTCAGTGCACGCAGCCTGGCCTCCTCTTCCTCTGCTAGAAACTGATGAAGCTTCTTAAACTGCTCCTTAATCTGCCTCTCTGTGTGTCGGGCCTGGACCTGGATGTGAGCTTCTGTTTGATCAAACTTCACTTTAACGTCTTTAAGAGCCTCTAACTTCTTCTTTAAGGGCTGCAGAGTTTCCTCAAGGCTCTTCTTGTGTTCTTCTGCAGCTTCATCCATGGGTCTGATCGTGTGTTTGGCGTGTTTTTTGGAATCTCTGCAGATGAGACACAGCGGCTCCTGATGGTCCAGACAGAAGAGTTTGAGCTTCTCCTGATGCAGACTGCAGAGATCCTCTGAAGCTCTCTGTTCTCTCTCCTGCAGAAAAGTCTCACACAGATTCTTTAAAGCAAAGTTAGGAAATAATAAATCCTTAGACTGTCTCCTCTTACAGACGGGACACTCCTTGTCCTCCTTCTCCTTCCAGCTCTTCTCCACACACTCTCTACAGAAGCTGTGGCTGCAGGACAGCATGACGGGATCTTTAAAGATGTCCAGGCAGACCGGACAGCTCAGATCCTCCTCTAACTTGGACGCCATTTTGTCTGGAGTAAAGCTGGAGACGCTGCAGACAAACAGGAAGCCACTCCCCGTCCCTGAAAGTTCCTTTAACTTTGGTTCTGAGTTCTTTTAAAGTCTGATTTAGTTGGTGGATTCAGTACCTGGTTAAAGTGGAAGAATTCCCAGTATCCCAGTAGAACCAGTACTCCCTCCTGCTGTCCTTTCTCAGTGGAAGTGGTGCTGGTTTTGGTCCAGAGCTCGCTCTCTCTCTCCGTCGGAGTCAGTGTCTGTTCAGGTCAAAGTTAAAGTCTGTTTTATGGTTAGTTTTTGATAAGGCAGGTGAGGGGGCGGAGCTTCCTCAGAGCAGGAACACAGAAACCAGTCTGATTTTCTTCATGAAGCAGAATCTGGAGATCAGGAATGATTTTTAATCCTCTATGTAACAGGAAAAGATCCTCTTCTTCTTTCTGTTTGTGATTTTGACACTACAGTGTTAATATATCCTACAGATCTGTTTCATAGAGCTGGAGTTAACTCTGGCTGAGTACGGTGGCCCAAAGGGTCAACTGCAAAACCATTTCCCTCAAAGAAAAAAGCTCAGAGAGAGTTCCAACATTTAAAATGATGTAGAAATAGTTGGTCTGCTGCTGACGTCACGTCACAGTAAAGAGCTCCAGAGTTCAGAGGTCATTTTGTCCACTAAAACTGGGACTAAAAATGTTTGTTGTTGAACAGACCAGTCCAGACATGTTAGAAGAGTCATGGTGGGACTGTAGCCCCGCCCACAGACTAAAGTGGGCCCCTGAAAACCCCAGAGAGTGGGCCTCCCCAGGTCTGATGTATTGAAAGTCTCCCTGTGTGTTGGATCAGTAGCATTGGTGCTAGCATGTGGGCTAAAGGTTTCCTCATTATGGAGCTGAAAAGTATCAGGCTAATATTGGCTTCTAATGTTGGCATCAACTTTTTCTGCCTCTTTTAACCCTTTTCTGCCCAGTGTGGCCACTTTGATTTGACATTTTTCATACATTTGGTATTTTGGCTGATAGAACCACTTTTCACTGTTTTCTCTGTCTGTTTTGGCTACTTTTAACCTCCTGTTTGCAGATTTTTACCCTTTTTGTCATGTTTTTCATCCAATTTCACCATCTTTCTGACATTTATGACATTTTCAACTTGGTTTTTTTTTCACTTTTAATACATTTTGCCATTTAAAACACATCTTTGCCACTTTAAAGCTTTTTTTTTTTTTACAATTTTTTGCTTGTATTTTATTTTTTTGAAATTTTAACCTATTTTGCCTAGTTTTTAAAACCATTTTTACCATGTTATATTCCTATTTTTTTTCACCTTTTATTCTTTTTATTCTTTTATTCACTTTTTCCCACTTTTGTGACTTTTAATGCTTCATTTGACTCATTTTTTCCTGCTTTTAAATCCCATTTCACCTGCTTTTCCAGACAGTTCAGTTACTCAGTTTTGGTCTTTTGTCACTTTAACCAAATTTTTGCCACATTTTGACCAATTTTTACTTTTTTTGGGCCCAGTTTTAAGTCCAATCTCACCACCATTCCACCTATTTATGTCATTTTAAAATTGTTTGCCACTTTTAATCCATTTTTGACGTTTACCCATGTTGCCTATTTTCTATGACTATTTCTCTTTACATCCCTATCTCACCACCTTTTTCACCCATTTATGCCACTTGAAAACAGTTTTTGCCACTCTTGACCCCTTTAACCATTTTCTCTACCTTTTTGCTATTTTTAATCTCTTTTTTTCATTAATGCAAATTTTTGCCACTCTTTACCATTTCACCTACTTTAAAATCTAATTTCACCGCCTTTTCTGGACATTTTTGCCACTGAAAACCAGTTTCTCTCTGGTTTTAGGGAAAGGGCTTTGACATTGTTAACTGTATACTACAGTGTTGATTAATGTAAAAAGTAATGTGTTACTTTGATAAGAGTGGCCAATAGTCAGGTAAAGAAATATGTGGTTATCACGGATACACACAGCCCCCCCCCCCCCAGCTTCAATGCAAGTAAAACTTTTGGTTCATCAGACTTTTTATGCGAGTCTCTCTGATGTCCGATTGCAAGTGAATGCAACACCAGATGAGTCAGCCCCTCCCCTCCCCCACTCTCCAGGCCTGAAGTTACTTTCAGTTTCTGAAGTGGCCTGAGGAGCGGTGAAACCTGAGGGAGGAGTCGGCACACACAGTAAACAAGGCAAATAAACTCTCTGTGGCAGCGTAACTCAACCAAAGAGCCAAACTGTTGAACATACCTTTGACAGAGCCACAATCTAAGAGGGGACAACGGCTTGAAGTAGCAATAAAAATAAGTTAAAGGTGGCAAAAATGGACCAAAAGTGGCAAAAACATGGCAAAAAAGAGAAAAAGTGATGAAAATGAGCAAAAAGCAGAAGAGCAATATAGCTGAAATGGGCAAAAATGATGACGAAAGGGCAAAAATGGGATAAAAGTGGCTGAAAGAAGTTGCAAAAATGGACAAGAAAGGAAAAAGCAAGTGGTATTTGATGACAAAAGGTCGCTTAAATGAGAAAGAAGTGGTGAAAAAAATGTGAAAAGGGGCAAAAATGGTCCAAAAGTGCCAAAAATGTGTCAATAAAATCAGAGAAAAGTGACTGAAATGGGCAAAAAGCGGTCAAGGGTAGGAAAATATTGTAAAAAAAAAAAAAAAAAAAAAAAGAGCAACAAGTGGGGAAAAAATGGTTAAAAGGGCAAAAATGGGATTAAAGTGGCAAAAATTGGGAAAAAATAGGAGAAAAAAGTGGTATTTAATGGCAACAGTATCTTAATTGAGTGAAAAGTGACAAAAAAGGTGAAAAAGGGCAAAAATGGGACAATTAAGTTTGACAATTAAGGCTTTCTGTATAAGTCGGGGAAACAAACTGATTTATGTGATTCATTTCTGAGGTCAAAGTTTCCCTTTTTAATGTTTTCTAGGGGAATAATATTTCAAATAATCACAAAAGATCCACATGTGGCTCCAGATCCTGTGTTGAGTTCTCTAGTTGAGTTCTCTCCACTCTACAGGCTAATATCTGATACTGGGATCATGCATCCCAGTATCTGATACTGGGATCATGCATCCCTGATAGCCTTTCAAAATAAGATCTAATTTTTCCATCTATCTTCTTCTCCTGGTCTGAGGCTGTTGGCTGTTAGAGAACAGGGAACTCCATCAGAAGGTCTGATTCCAGCTGTGATGGTTCGGTCCACACTCCTGAAAACGTCCTCTGCAGCACTCTGGAGTGTTTTTGTTGTGCTGTGTGTCTGCAGAAGTGTTCATTTAGGCAGCTATTTTTAATTTTAGTCTTAGTTTTTAGTCTTTAAAGGAAATGCATTTTAGTTTTAGTCATATTTTAGTCTTTGTTCTATCAAAATTGAAAGATTTAAGAGCTGACATGTTAAAATATGCTATCTTTGTTGTTACAGGCTCAGGTATTAACATACCAGGTGGAGATGACACAGGAAAGATAGCATCCAACACATAAACCTTAAATCTCTGTCTGAGTTTATGCATCAAATCAGTGAATCGTTCAGCCTACACAACTGTCCAATCAATGAGGAAATACTGGGAAGACATACTGCTGTGTCCACAGGGGGCGCTAAAGTCCTCACAGAGCTCAGAGGCTTTAAGGATTGATTTGAAATAAGAGAAGAGCTCTCAGTGCCGTCACCCAGACTGGAACTATCCCAGGACTGTCCTGATTGGCTCCTGAATGATGATGGTTTTAATCAGTGTTGGTTTTTCACCTGTTGATGTCTGAACAACCACAGCAGATGGATGTACGCTCCGTGTTCCTCCCCACAGGAGCTCTGATTGTGTTCTCTGATTTATTTCTGACACAGATTTATCACTGAAGAGACGATCGCTGAGTTTCCCTTCAATCATTCTTTCATCTGTTTTATTTGTGAAAGGAGACGCCGTCTCTGCGAACGGGAGGCCAGCTTTGAAACGTGTGAGATGGAGAAAAGAGGAAGATAAGTGAGTCTTTATTCCACCAGATCAGCACCGTCTACAGCAGTCATACTCACCGTGTGGCTCTTTAATGTCTTCATTTAAATATTATTCCAGAAAACCTTAGAAACAGGAAACTTTGACCTCAGAAATTATCCACATAAATCAGTTTGTTTCCCAGACTACAGAAAGCTTTGTCAGACTTCATTGTCCCATTTTTGCCCTTTTTCTTTTGCCACTTTTCACCCGATTCAGACACCTTTTGCCATTAAATACCACTTTTTTCAATTTTTTTTCCCATTTTTGCTGCTTTTCACCATTTTTCTCCACTTTTTGCCCATTAAAGCTACCAATAAATAACACTTGTTTCCTTTTTTTAACCCTATTTTTCTGCCCTTGACTGCTTTTTGTCCATTTTAGTCACTTTTCATTTTTTTGCCACGTTTTTGCTACTTTTGGACCATTTTTGCCCCTTTTCACAATTTTTTTCACCACTTTTCGCCCATTAAAACTGCCTTTTGCCATTAAATACAACTTGTTTTTTAATTTGTTCCTGTTTTTGCCACTTCTTTATGACACTTTTATCCCATATTTGCCCTTTATCACTACTTTTTCCCATTTAAACTACCTTTTGCCATTAAATACCACTTGTTTTATAACCTTTTCCCAATTTTTGCCCCTTTTCAGTATTTTTTCATCACTTTTCACCCATTTAAGCTGCGTTTTGACAATAAATACTTCTATAATAGATACTTTTTGCCCTATTTTGCTTCCCTTGATTGCTTTTTGTCCATTTTAGTCACTTTTCTCTCATTTTTTTGCCATGTTTTTGCCACTTTTCACCATTTTCACCATTTCTTGCCCATTTCAGCTGCCTTTTGCCATTGAATACATCTTGTCTTCTAATTTTTCCCATTTTTGCCACTTTTTTTGACACTTTTTCCAATTTTTGCCCCTTTTCACCATTTTTTCACTAATTTTCACCCATTTAAGCTGCCTTTTGCCAATAAATACCACTTGTTTCCTCTTTTTTGCCCTATTTTGCTACCCTTGACTACTTTTTGCCCATTTTAGTCACTTTTCTCTCATTTTTTGTCACGTTTTTGCCACTTTTGGACCATTTTTGCCGCATTTAACAATTTTTTATCGCTATTTTAAGCCATTTTTGCCACTTTTGACCTCTTAGATTGTGGCTCTTGCAAAGGTGTTGTTCAACAGTTTGGCTCTATGGTTAGGGTTGAGTAACACTGGTCTACAGGATGAGATCATCTCTGCTGGCAGCACACGCCTGTGGGAACTTTGGCAGCTCCTTTGACATCACACCATCACTACGACACAGAATTACTAATCAAGCTTTAATCAGTGCAGGGGGATGTTACCAGCTTCAATGCTAGCATCGCCTTACAGTTGACCAAAACCATGCAAAAGTAGACAGACCTCACTTCAGGCCCATTTCTGTGTCAAGACTGGAAATCAGATTAGTAAAGAGTCCACTTAAAGCTCCAGTGAGGAGATTTTAGCCGGCTTATAAAGTAAAGTTGATGTCAGCTGGGGCCCATCGGTGTTAGGAGTCCCACAGTTAGTGAAATGTGGATCAGTGAGTGCAGTGAATGTGATTGTGGTATGAAGACACCTGTGTCTGGGAGGTCCAGTCACTGGTTAATCAGTATTCCTGGCAACCATTACACCATGAAGACAAAAGAACACTCCAAGTAACTGAGAGTAAAAGTTATTAAAAAGTACAAGAAGGAGACTGGAGAGAGAGGAAGACACCTATGACTACTCTGAGCCGCTGAGATGGAGAGACTCTGTTGAAGAAAACTCCTTAAATCTGGACTAGAGTTCACCAAAAGGACTGTGGGAGACTCCATGGTCAAGAGGAAGAAAGTTCTTTGGTCTGATGAGACCAGGATGGAGCTTTGTGGCCATCAGAGAAGACGCCAAACACTGACATCACCACAAACACACCATGTAAATGTGAAGTATGTTGGTGGCAGCATCATGCTGTGGGGATGCCTCTCAGCCCTGGAAGGCTTTCATAGGTAAAATCCTTATTCAGTCTGCAAGAGAAGTACAGCTTGGGAGAAGATTTATTTTCCTGCAAGACAACGACCCTAAGCGTGCAGAGAAAGCAACACAGAAATGGTTTAAAGACAACAAGGGGAATGTTCTAGAGTGGCCGAGTCAAAGCCCAGGACTTAGTCCTGTACAGAATATGTGGCTGGACTTGTCCAGACATGGAGCAGACCACTGTAGCAGACAGACCGCTCACAGGGGGGTACCAGAAGCTCAGAACAAGAGTCAGTAGTAATGGTAAAGTCAGCTGTTTGACATCAGCAGGTTTGGCAAATTTTTCATGGGTGCAACCCACATACTCAGCTCTGCTGCTCATCCCACAAATGCATGTTCCTTATAGATGTGGCTCCATTTAAAATGGAAATAAAGAAACCTTCTAAAAGTACAAAAGCACTGTTACAACAAAGGAATAATCGACCAAGCACACATCAGCTGTGTCCAAAACCACTCACTCATCCCCTACTCCCTATCCACTCTATAGGGAGCAGCATAGTGGACTACATAGTGGACTACATAGTAGACTACGTAGTGGACTACCTAGTGGACTACGTAGTGGACTACATAGTGGACTACATAGTGGACTACATAGTGGACTACATAGTAGACTACATAGTAGACTACGTAGTGGACTACGTAGTGGACTACGTAGTGGACTACATAGTGGACTACATAGTAGACTACGTAGTGGACTACATAGTGGACTACATAGTAGACTACGTAGTGGACTACGTAGTGGACTACGTAGTGGACTACATAGTGGACTACATAGTGGACTACATAGTGGACTACATAGTAGACTATATAGTGGACTATATAGTGGACTACAGAGTAGACTACATAGTACACTACATAGTGGACTACATAGTGGACTACATAGTGGACTACGTAGTGGACTATATAGTAGACTATATAGTGGACTACATAGTGGACTACATAGTGGACTACATAGTGGACTACATAGTAGACTACGTAGTGGACTACGTAGTGGACTACGTAGTGGACTACATAGTGGACTACGTAGTGGACTACGTAGTGGACTACATAGTGGACTACATAGTGGACTACATAGTAGACTACATAGTGGACTACATAGTGGACTACATAGTGGACTACATAGTGGACTACGTAGTAGACTACGTAGTGGACTACGTAGTGGACTACATAGTAGACTACGTAGTGGACTACATAGTGGACTACATAGTGGACTGCATAGTGGACTACATAGTGGACTACGTAGTGGACTACGTAGTGGACTACGTAGTGGACTACGTAGTGGACTATATAGTGGACTACATAGTGGACTACATAGTGGACTACATAGTGGACTACGTAGTGGACTACGTAGTGGACTACGTAGTGGACTACGTAGTGGACTACATAGTAGACTATATGGTGGACTACATAGTGGACTACATGGTGGACTACATAGTGGACTACATAGTGGACTACATAGTAGACTACATAGTGGACTACATAGTAGACTACATAGTGGACTACGTAGTGGACTACATAGTGGACTACATAGTGGACTACATAGTAGACTACATAGTGGACTACATAGTGGACTACATAGTGGACTACATAGTGGACTACGTAGTGGACTACGTAGTGGACTACGTAGTGGACTACGTAGTGGACTATATAGTGGACTACATAGTGGACTACGTAGTGGACTACATAGTGGACTACGTAGTGGACTACGTAGTGGACTACGTAGTGGACTATATAGTGGACTACATAGTGGACTACATAGTGGACTACATAGTGGACTACGTAGTGGACTACGTAGTGGACTACATAGTGGACTACATAGTAGACTATATGGTGGACTACATAGTGGACTACATAGTGGACTACATAGTGGACTACATAGTAGACTACATAGTAGACTACATAGTGGACTACGTAGTGGACTACATAGTGGACTACATAGTGGACTACATAGTAGACTACATAGTGGACTATATAGTGGACTACATAGTGGACTACATAGTGGACTACGTAGTGGACTACGTAGTGGACTACGTAGTGGACTACGTAGTGGACTACGTAGTGGACTACATAGTGGACTACATAGTGGACTACATAGTAGACTACATAGTGGACTACATAGTAGACTATATAGTGGACTACGTAGTGGACTACATAGTGGACTACATAGTGGACTACATAGTGGACTACGTAGTAGACTACGTAGTGAACTACGTAGTGGACTACGTAGTGGACTACGTAGTGGACTACGTAGTGGACTACATAGTAGACTACATAGTAGACTACATAGTGGACTACATAGTGGACTACATAGTAGACTACATAGTGGACTACATAGTAGACTATATAGTGGACTACGTAGTGGACTACATAGTGGACTACATAGTGGACTACATAGTGGACTACATAGTGGACTTTATAGTGGACTATATAGTGGACTATATAGTGGACTATATAGTGGACTATATAGTGGACCACATAGTGGACTACATAGTGGACTATATAGTGGACTATATAGTGGACTACATAGTGGACTACATAGTGGACTTTATAGTGGACTATATAGTGGACTATATAGTGGACTATATAGTGGACTATATAGTGGACCACATAGTGGACTACATAGTGGACTATATAGTGGACTATATAGTGGACTTTATAGTGGACTATATAGTGGACTACATAGTGGACTACATAGTGGACTATATAGTGGACTACATAGTGGACTACATAGTGGACTACATAGTGGACTACATAGTAGACTATATAGTGGACTACATAGTGGACTACATAGTGGACTATAAAGTAGACTAAATAGTGGACTATATAGTGGACTATATAGTGGACTACATAGTGGACTACATAGTGGACTACAAAGTGGACTACATAGTGGACTATATAGTGAACTACATAGTGGACTATATAGTGGACTACATAGTGGAATACATAGTGGACTATATAGTGGACTATAAAGTGGACTACAAAGTGGACTTTATAGTGGACTATATAGTGGACTATATAGTGGACTATTGTGGACTATCAATGACTATATAGTGGACTATAGTGGACTATATAGTTATCAATATAGTTAACTATATAGTAGACTACATAGTGGACTATAGTGGACAATATAGTGGAACATATAGTGGACTATACTGGACTATAGTGGACTCTATAGTGGAATATAGTGGACTATAGTGGACTATATAGTGGACGATATAGTGGAGTATATAGTGGACTATAGTGGACTTTATACTGGACTACAGTGGACGATATAGTAGACAATACTGGACTTTAGTGGACTATATAGTGGACTATATAGTGGACTATAGTGGACTATATAGTGGACTATATAGTGGATTATAGTGGACTATATAGTGGACTATAGTGGACTATATAGTGGACTATATAGTGGACTATAGTGGACTATATAGTGGACTATAGTGGACTATACTGGACTATAGTGGACTCTATAGTGGAATATAGTGGACTATAGTGGACTATAGTGGACTATATAGTGGACTATATAGTGGACTATATAGTGGACTATAGTGGACTGTATAGTGGACTATATAGTGGATTACAGTGGACTATATAGTGGACTATATATTCGACTATAGTGGACTACACTGGACTATAGTGGACTATATAGTGGACAATGTATTGGACTATATAGTGGACTATAGTGGACTATGGTGGAATATAGTTATCAATATAGTTAACTATATAGTAGACTACATAGTGGACTATAGTGGACAATATAGTGGAACATATAGTGGACTTTATACTTGACTAGAGTGGACTATATAGTGGACTATAGTGGACTATATAGTGGACTATAGTGGACTATAGTGGACTATATAGTGGACTATAGTGGACTATATAGTGGACTATAGTGGACTATATAGTGGACAATACTGGACTATAGCTGACTATGTATTGGACTATATAGTGGACTATAGTGGACTATATTTTCGACTATACAGTGGACTATATAGTCGACTATAGTGGACTATGGGGGACTATACTGGACTCTATAGTGGAATATAGTGGACTATAGTGGACTATATAGTGGACAATATAGTGGAGTATATAGTGGACTATACTGGACTCTATAGTGGACTATAGTGGACTATAAAGTGGACTATATAGTGGACTATATAGTGGACTAAATAGTGGACTATAGAATAGTGGACTAGAGTGGACCATGATAGTGGACTACAGAGTGACTAGAGTGGACTATATAGTTGACTATATAGTGGACTATAGTGGACTATATAGTGGAGTATAGTGGACTATACAGTGGAGTATAGTGGACAATATAGTGGACTATAGTGGACTATAAAGTGGACTATATAGTGGACTATATAGTGGACTAAATAGTGGACTATAGTGGACTTTAAACTGGACTACAGTGGACGATATAGTGGACAATACTGGACTTTAGTGGACTATATAGTGTACTATATAGTGGACTATAGTTGACAATATAGTGGACTATATAGTGGATTATAGTGGACTATATAGTGGACTATAGTGGACTTTATAGTGGACTATAGAGGACTGTTTAGTGGACTATCTTGGACTATACAGTGGAGTATAGTGGACAATATAGCAGACTATATAGTGGACTATATAATTGGGTATAATGGACTATATAGTGGACTATATAGTGGACTATAGTGGACTATATAGTGGACTATATAGTGGACTATAGTGGACTATATAGTGGACTATATAGTGGACTATATAGTGGACTATAGTGGACTATATAGTGGACTATAAAATGGACTATAGTGGACTATATAGTGGACTATATAGTGGACTATAGTGGACTATATAGTCGACTCTATAGTCGACTACATAGTGGACTATATAGTGAACTACATAGTGGACTATATAGTGGACTACATAGTGGAATACATAGTGGACTATATAGTGGACTACATAGTGGACTATATAGTGTACTACATAGTGGACTACATAGTGGACTATAAAGTGGACTACATAGTGGACTATATAGTGGACTACATAGTGGACTACATAGTGGACTATAAAGTGGACTCCATAGTGGACTATATAGTGGACTACATAGTGGACTATGTAGTGGACTACATAGTGGACTACATAGTGGACTATATAGTGGACTATATAGTGGACTATATAGTGGACTACATAGTGGACTACATAGTGGACTATAAAATGGACTACATAGTGGACTATATAGTGGACTACATAGTGGACTATGTAGTGGACTACATAGTGGACTACATAGTGGACTATATAGTGGACTATATAGTGGACTACACAGTGGACAACATAGTGGACTATATAGTGGACTACATAGTGGACTATAAAGTGGACTACATAGTGGACTATATAGTGGACTACATAGTGGACTACATAGTGGACTACATAGTGGACTATAAAATGGACTACATAGTGGACTATATAGTGGACTATATAGTGGACTACATAGTGGACTACATAGTGGACTACATAGTGGACTACATAGTGGACTATAAAGTGGACTACATAGTGGACTATAAAGTGGACTACATAGTGGACTATATAGTGGACTATATAGTGGACTACATAGTGGACTACATAGTGGACTATATAGTGGACTACATAGTGGACTATATAGTGGACTACATAGTGGACTACATAGTGGACTACATAGTGGACTACATAGTGGACTATAAAGTGGACTACATAGTGGACTACATAGTGGACTATATAGTGGACTACATAGTGGACTACATAGTAGACTATATAGTGGACTACATAGTGGACTATATAGTGGACTACATAGTGGACTATATAGTGGACTACATAGTGGACTACATAGTGGACTACATAGTAGACTACATAGTGGACTACATAGTGGACTACATAGTGGACTATCAAGTTGACTACATAGTGGACTATATAGTGGACTACATCGTGGACTACATCGTGGACTACATCCTGGACTACATCGTGGACTACATCCTGGACTACATCATAGACTACATCGTGGACTACATCGAGGACTACATCCTGGACTACATCCTGGACTACATCCTGGACTACATCCTGGACTACATCCTGGACTACATCCTGGACTACATCCTGGACTACATCCTGGACTACATCCTGGACTACATCCTGGACTACATCCTGGACTACATCCTGGACTACATCGAGGACTACATCCTGGACTACATCCTGGACTACATCCTGGACTACATCGTGGACTACATCCTGGACTACATCCTGGACTACATCGTGGACTACATCGTGGACTACATCGTGGACTACATCGTGGACTACATCGTGGACTACATCGTGGACTACATCGTGGACTACATCGTGGACTACATCGTGGACTACATCGTGGACTACATCGTGGACTATAGTGGACTATAGTGGACTAGAGTGGACTATATAGTTGACTACAGTGGACTACATAGTGGACTACGTAGTGGACTACGTAGTGGACTACATAGTGGACTACATAGTGGACTACATAGTGGACTACATAGTGGACTACATAGTGGACTACATAGTGGACTACATAGTAGACTACATAGTGGACTACATAGTAGACTACATAGTGGACTACGTAGTGGACTACATAGTGGACTACATAGTGGACTACATAGTAGACTACATAGTGGACTATATAGTGGACTACATAGTGGACTACGTAGTGGACTACGTAGTGGACTACGTAGTGGACTACGTAGTGGACTACATAGTGGACTACATAGTGGACTACATAGTGGACTACATAGTAGACTACATAGTGGACTACATAGTGGACTACATAGTGGACTACGTAGTGGACTACATAGTGGACTACATAGTAGACTACATAGTGGACTACGTAGTGGACTACGTAGTGGACTACGTAGTGGACTACGTAGTGGACTACGTAGTGGACTACATAGTGGACTACGTAGTGGACTACGTAGTGGACTACGTAGTGGACTACATAGTAGACTATATGGTGGACTACATAGTGGACTACATAGTGGACTACATAGTGGACTACATAGTAGACTACATAGTAGACTACATAGTGGACTACGTAGTGGACTACATAGTGGACTACATAGTGGACTACATAGTAGACTACATAGTGGACTATATAGTGGACTACATAGTGGACTACATAGTGGACTACATAGTGGACTACGTAGTGGACTACGTAGTGGACTACATAGTAGACTACATAGTGGACTACATAGTGGACTACATAGTGGACTACATAGTAGACTACATAGTGGACTACATAGTTGACTATATAGTGGACTACGTAGTGGACTACACAGTGGACTACATAGTGGACTACATAGTGGACTACGTAGTGGACTACGTAGTGGACTACGTAGTGGACTACGTAGTGGACTACATAGTAGACTACATAGTAGACTACATAGTGGACTACATAGTGGACTACATAGTAGACTACATAGTGGACTACATAGTAGACTATATAGTGGACTACGTAGTGGACTACATAGTGGACTACATAGTGGACTACATAGTGGACTACATAGTGGACTTTATAGTGGACTATATAGTGGACTATATAGTGGACTATATAGTGGACTATATAGTGGACCACATAGTGGACTACATAGTGGACTATATAGTGGACTATATAGTGGACTACATAGTGGACTACATAGTGGACTTTATAGTGGACTATATAGTGGACTATATAGTGGACTATATAGTGGACTATATAGTGGACCACATAGTGGACTACATAGTGGACTATATAGTGGACTATATAGTGGACTTTATAGTGGACTATATAGTGGACTACATAGTGGACTACATAGTGGACTATATAGTGGACTACATAGTGGACTACATAGTGGACTACATAGTGGACTACATAGTAGACTATATAGTGGACTACATAGTGGACTATAAAGTAGACTAAATAGTGGACTATATAGTGGACTATATAGTGGACTACATAGTGGACTACATAGTGGACTACAAAGTGGACTACATAGTGGACTATATAGTGAACTACATAGTGGACTATATAGTGGACTACATAGTGGAATACATAGTGGACTATATAGTGGACTACATAGTGGACTACATAGTGTACTACATAGTGGACTACATAGTGGACTATAAAGTGGACTACATAGTGGACTATATAGTGGACTACATAGTGGACTACATAGTGGACTATAAAGTGGACTCCATAGTGGACTATATAGTGGACTACATAGTGGACTATGTAGTGGACTACATAGTGGACTACATAGTGGACTATATAGTGGACTATATAGTGGACTATATAGTGGACTACATAGTGGACTACATAGTGGACTATAAAATGGACTACATAGTGGACTATATAGTGGACTACATAGTGGACTATGTAGTGGACTACATAGTGGACTACATAGTGGACTATATAGTGGACTATATAGTGGACTACACAGTGGACAACATAGTGGACTATATAGTGGACTACATAGTGGACTATAAAGTGGACTACATAGTGGACTATATAGTGGACTACATAGTGGACTACATAGTGGACTACATAGTGGACTATAAAATGGACTACATAGTGGACTATATAGTGGACTACATAGTGGACTACATAGTGGACTACATAGTGGACTACATAGTGGACTATAAAGTGGACTACATAGTGGACTATAAAGTGGACTACATAGTGGACTATATAGTGGACTATATAGTGGACTACATAGTGGACTACATAGTGGACTATATAGTGGACTACATAGTGGACTATATAGTGGACTACATAGTGGACTACATAGTGGACTACATAGTGGACTACATAGTGGACTACATAGTGGACTATAAAGTGGACTACATAGTGGACTACATAGTGGACTATATAGTGGACTACATAGTGGACTACATAGTAGACTATATAGTGGACTACATAGTGGACTATATAGTGGACTACATAGTGGACTATATAGTGGACTACATAGTGGACTACATAGTGGACTACATAGTAGACTATATAGTGGACTACATAGTGGACTACATAGTGGACTATCAAGTTGACTACATAGTAGACTATATAGTGGACTACATAGTGGACTACATAGTGGGCTACATAGTGGACTATATAGTGGACTACATAGTGGACTACATAGTAGACTACATAGTGGACTATATAGTGGACTACATAGTGGACTACATAGTGGACTACATAGTGGACTTTATAGTGGACTATATAGTGGACTACATAGTGGACTACATAGTGGACTACATAGTGGACTACATAGTGGACTACATAGTGGACTACATAGTGGACTACATAGTGGACTACATAGTGGACTACATAGTGGACTACATAGTAGACTACATAGTGGACTACGTAGTGGACTACATAGTAGACTACATAGTGGACTATAGTGGACCATAGTGGTTCATAGTGGACTATAGTGGACCATAGTGGACCATAGTGGACCATAGTGGACCATAGTGGACCATAGTGGACCATAGTGGACTATAGTGGACCATAGTGGACTATAGTGGACCATAGTGGACCATAGTGGACCATAGTGGACTATATAGTGGACTATATAGTGGACTATATAGTGGACTATAGTGGACTATATAGTGGACTATATAGTGGATTATAGTGGACTATATAGTCGACTATATAGTCGACTATAGTGGACTACACTTGACTATAGTGGACTCTATAGTCGACTATAGTGGACTATAAAGTGGACTACAAAGTGGACTTTATAATGGACTATATAGTGGACTATATAGTGGACTATAGTGGACTACACTTGACTATAGTGGACTCTATAGTCGACTATAGTGGACTATAGTGGACTATATAGTGGACTATAGTGGACTATATAGTGGACTATATAGTGGACTATATAGTGGACTATATAGTGGACTACATAGTGGACTATATAGTGGACTACATAGTGGACTACATAGTGGACTACATAGTGGACTACATAGTGGACTACATAGTGGACTACATAGTGGACTACATAGTGGACTATATAGTGGACTACATAGTGGACTACATAGTAGACTATATAGTGGACTACATAGTGGACTATATAGTGGACTACATAGTGGACTATATAGTGGACTACATAGTGGACTACATAGTGGACTACATAGTAGACTATATAGTGGACTACATAGTGGACTACATAGTGGACTATCAAGTTGACTACATAGTAGACTATATAGTGGACTACATAGTGGACTACATAGTGGGCTACATAGTGGACTATATAGTGGACTACATAGTGGACTACATAGTAGACTACATAGTGGACTATATAGTGGACTACATAGTGGACTACATAGTGGACTACATAGTGGACTTTATAGTGGACTATATAGTGGACTACATAGTGGACTACATAGTGGACTACATAGTGGACTACGTAGTGGACTACGTAGTGGACTACATAGTGGACTACATAGTGGACTACATAGTGGACTACATAGTAGACTACATAGTGGACTACGTAGTGGACTACATAGTAGACTACATAGTGGACTGCATAGTGGACTGCATAGTGGACTGCATAGTGGACTACATAGTGGACTACATAGTGGACTACGTAGTGGACTACGTAGTGGACTACGTAGTGGACTACGTAGTGGACTACGTAGTGGACTACATAGTAGACTATATGGTGGACTACATAGTGGACTACATAGTGGACTTTATAGTGGACTATATAGTGGACTACATAGTGGACTACATAGTGGACTACATAGTGGACTACATAGTGGACTACATAGTAGACTATATAGTGGACTACATAGTGGACTACATAGTGGACTATATAGTGGACTACATAGTAGACTATATAGTGGACTATATAGTGGACTAAATAGTAGACTATACAGTGGACTATATAGTGGACTACATAGTGGACTAAATAGTAGACTATACAGTGGACTATATAGTGGACTATATAGTGGACTATAAAATGGACTATATAGTGGACTATATAGTGGACTACATAGTAGACTATATAGTGGACTATATAGTGGACTAAATAGTAGACTATACAGTGGACTATATAGTGGACTATATAGTGGACTATATAGTGGACTATATAGTAGACTATATAGTAGACTATATAGTGGACTATATAGTGGACTATATAGTAGACTATATAGTAGACTATATAGTGGACTGTATAGTAGACTATATAGTGGACTGTATAGTGGACTGTATAGTGGACTGTATTGTGGACTATATAGTAGACTATATAGTGGACTATATAGTGGACTATATAGTAGACTATATAGTGGACAACATATTGTGGACTATATAGTAGACTATATAGTAGACTATATAGTGGACTATATAGTGGACTATATAGTAGACTATATAGTAGACTATATAGTGGACTGTATAGTAGACTATATAGTGGACTGTATAGTGGACTGTATAGTGGACTGTATTGTGGACTATATAGTAGACTATATAGTGGACTATATAGTGGACTATATAGTAGACTATATAGTGGACTATATAGTGGACTATATAGTGGACTATATAGTAGACTATATAGTAGACTATATAGTGGACTGTATAGTAGACTATATAGTGGACTGTATAGTGGACTATATAGTAGACTATATAGTAGACTATATAGTAGACTATATAGTGGACTGTATAGTGGATTCAACTGCAAAACACAAAAATGAATTCAGACACTACTCCGGCCATGGAAATAACGTCATCGCCATCTCACAATTAAAACGTTTAGCAACAGCGGCTCATAGATTTTAATGACAACGGCTGAGGATTGAAATTAACGGTAGAATTTCAGCTAAAACTGGTACTAAATGTGATGTTTTTTCCCCAGAACAATAAAAATACTAAAAGATAAAAATCTTGTGTCTTTAGTGGCAGAACAGTCTACATTTCTGTGTGAAATGTAACTTATATTTGCATGAAGAAGATGGTCTCATGTCTTGTAATCCTCAGAGTTACTCCATTTTTAATCCTGAACATTTTCTTACAGATCTGGTAAAAACCAACCAACAAAAAAACATTAAATAAAGTTTTTATCCATGTTCCTGTGCTCCTCTCATTCGTCCGCCATGTTTGAGAGCAGCAGCCGCAATGCATGATGGTAAATACATCTGGGCTAGTGAGCATCAGTCGTTCACTACTTTTCAAAATGCATTATGGGAAAGAACAAGTGCACTATATAGTGAATAACAATGCTCACTCAGAATATGGGCACCACTACAAAATGGTGTATTCAATATATAGAGCACACTATAGTGAATAGGGAGTGGTTTCAGACTCAGCCATTCTCTTACCTTTTTGTGCTAGGTTTATAAATTGGTTTAGTGCCATTACAAGAGTACAATTCTGGGAGAGCCAATGGGCTTTCCAAATGAAGCAGTGACTTTGTTTAGGGGATTAATGGTCTAGTAGGCCGTTGTAAGGCCACTGTAGTCCTACATTAGGCCGTCTGACTTCCTTCTCCTTTCCTGCATTTCATTCCCTGCTTTCTCCTGAGTTCCTGCTTTATCCAGGGGTGTAGCTAGCGATGTTGGGGCACTAATACGAATATTACAGAGGCCCCCCCCTCCCTTAACTGGCAAGCCAAGCAACAAATGTTGCATCATTGTTTTACAAATATATGCATTTAATGTATTTTTTAAGCATGATTTCCACTTTCATGAGTAATATTTTACTATAGTGAAACTGAATTTACTTGCATTATTTACTGGGAGTATTTATTTTACTCTCTTTGATACAAATTTCAGTCTGTTGACCGATTCATTTTGTCACTTTTGTATAAATAATGAAACAGATTACTAAGAATAAACAAATAAAAACACACTTTTCATTGCAGGCTTTTCAAGTGCCCTTCCTACTGTGGGCCACGGTAATCAGTACCCTCCCTGTGCTACGCCCCTGACTCTTTCCAAAGGCAAAGGCCAAAAATTGATTTAAAAGGACAGTTTGGTTCTAATACTTTGAAGAAATCTGATTTGATCTGCATATCTGAAAGGAGATGCGCCCTACTAACACCTCTGCTGACCTGAAACACTGAAGAGACCGGGCATCTTCTCTAAAAGTCACATAATATACTTAAGAATAAATTGCCATGAGATACCAATTCACAAAACTTTGGGAAAAGTTGCACCGACTTGCGAGGGTTGGCTGCATTTGCATGAATTCAGTGAAGTGTTTTATTGCAGCATCCTGGAGGGAGTGAATGAGACACGGAGGCACAGGCCTTGGTTGTTAATCACAAAGGTTCCCAACAAAATGACTGCAATGTAACATTTGCTTTTGTAGAAAAAGGTGAAAAAGAACGACTTTTTAATTTCCCCTTGGGATACAGTTAAACAGCTTATACAGGTAGGCAGAGCAACCTGTCCAACAAATTGCATATTCGCCATTTCATCCAAGACATCCTTCATTCTTCTCCCGAGTGTCAGCGAGACGATTCTCTCTGTCGCCCTCCTCACGTGTTGTTTACAGAGTCTCCGACAGAAAGAAATGTGGCCTGACAGCTGAAACCATCCACCTGGAGAACAGGGGGCGTCCTTGGATGAGGCCTGCTGGGAATTCTAATGTGCTGAAAAATGCCAAAAGTACAAGGACTCTTTGAGAGACCGCAGGGGAAACTTTAAAAAATAAGTGGCAGAAGGTTTATCCACTGCATAAATTACCCGCCACTGTCTCAGTCTTTGACAAAGTGAACATTTTATCCTTATAACAACTTTAATTCCCAGATAAGTGATCACTTTTTCATCCTGAGTCTGCCCTTTCCTGTTAATATATTCATTTACTATCAATGAAAACAGAGCCATAGATTTTAAAGATGTCCTCCTGTGTCTCTGATTTAATATGTTGACACCAAAACTGTAAACACATCGAACGTCTCTAACACAGTGACCTACTGATACCCTAGCACACATCCTGCTCTGACACACTCGTGCACACACATGGCTATGCAACAATGGTCGTCCCCCTGCAGATAAATGGACGGAGAGATGCGGTGTGACAGGCCATTGAGCCCTCCGCAGCTTTAATGAGGCCTGCAGCCAGTGGGGACTGACTGGAGGAGCAATACCAGTATGTTTCCATTACACAAGTACAAGAAGAGAGGCTGCATGGGCTACAGACGTGACAAGAGACGTGTGAGACAAAAAAAGAGGAAACATTTAGCTTTAGGAATGGTCAGAGCGAATAAAGAGAGAGGGAAGTGATGAGGTTTAGAGGAGAAAGTTTACTTCCTGAGAAAATGAAACCACCAGCTGCTTTAGAAGAAAAGCTTAGTGTTCTCCCAGGAACATAAACTGAAAATGTCTGACTTTAGGATGTATAATTTCTCCTAAATGATAACTGAGCAGGTTTACAGACTTAAACGTCTCTAATTAGCTTCCACACTGGAGTACACTCCACAAATTTGGGCCTGATATCATGAAAAAATCCCTGTCAAATCACTATCAAACAGTCAAAGTTACTCTGATGTCACTCTCATGACCACTCAGCAGTCACAGAGTCACTCTGACGACCACTCAACAGTCACAGAGTCACTATTACAACCACTCAACAGTCACAGTCACTCTGACGACCACTCAACAGTCACAGAGTCACTCTGACAACCACTCAACAGTCACAGAGTCACTCTGATGACCACTAAACAGTCACAGAGTCACTATAATGACCACTCAGCAGTCACAGAGTCACTCTGATGACCCCTCAACAGTTACAGAGTCACTCTGACAACCAGTCAACAGTCACAGAGTCACTTTGATGGCCACTCAACAGTCACAGAGTCACTCTGATGACCACTCAACAATCACAGAGTCACTCTGATGACCCCTCAACAGTCACAGAGTCACTCTGACGACCACTGAACGGTCACAGAGTAACTCTGACAACCACTCAACAGTCACAGAGTCACTCTGACGACCTCTCAACAGACACAAAGTCACTCTGACAACCAGTCAACAATCACAGAGTCACTCTGATGACCCCTCAACAGTCACAGAGTCACTCTGACGACCACTGAACAGTCACAGAGTAACTCTGACAACCACTCAACAGTCACAGAGTCACTCTGACGACCTCTCAACAGACACAAAGTCACTCTGACAATCACTCAACAGTCACAGAGTAACTCTGACAACCACTCAACAGTCACAGAGTCACTCTGACGACCTCTCAACAGACACAAAGTCACTCTGACAATCACTCAACAGTCACAGAGTCACTCTGATGACCTCTCAACAGACACAAAGTCACTCTGACAACCAGTCAACAGTCACAGAGTTACTCTGATGACCCCTCAACAGTCACAGAGTCTCTCTGATGACCCCTCAACAGTCACAGAGTCACTCTGATGACCACTCAACAGTCACAGAGTCACTCTGACAACCACTCAATGGTCACAGAGTCACTCTGTTGACTCAACAGTCATAGAGTCTCTCTGACAACCACCCAACAGTCACAGAGTGGAAATTGAAAATCAGGAAACAGATCTTTCATTGATCAAGCACCTTTTCCCTGCTCATTGTAAAATATCCTTCATTTTCTCCTGCTGCCTTACTGTATCTCAGATACCAGGGTGAAGCTCACTGCGGTAAAAGCCTTACCTCATACGCACATTTGGAATTATTATCCTATCAACCATTACTTTTTACTGCAGTAAAACGACTCCTTTCATGTGCATATTTGCACTAATCAACTATCTTAAACAAACGTATGTCATTTAAATCTGCCCACATTCTTGGCTTGTACATAGTTAAATCTTAATTGTTTTTTACTTTTCCAGTTTTCATTATTTTTCTTTATCTGATATGTTACATGGGGAGGGGACCTCGAGGACAGCCGAGCACAGCCTCTGCAGACCGTCAGCTGGAAAAGAAGCAGCAGCCATTGAAGCACAGCAACCACAACAAATCCATTTTATTGAGCTCCGGAGCGTGTCGTCACATACAGCCCAGCATTTCCAGGACTGAAGGAGTCTGCAAACCATCATTGCCAATTCTTCTTGCAAATCAGGCATGTCTGTTCACTCCAAACC